>NC_069499.1:184915917-185215917 GCF_027579735.1 Bombina bombina | reverse complement strand
TTTTACTTCCAAAATGTAGAACCTTACATTTCCCAGCATTAAATCTCACTTTACATTTACCTGCCCATTCTGCTAATTTTTGCAGATCCCTGCACTGACCTAATGACCTTGCACAGATTTGTATCATCTGCAAAAATAGAGATGTTGCTATTTAATCCTTACTCCAAGTCATTAAAAAAATATTAAAAAGAACAGGGCCCATTACTGATCTCTGGGGGACTCCACTGATTACCTTTGTCCAATCTGAGTATGATCCTTTTACTTATCAATATAACCCCTTATAATCCCTTCAAGCATTTTCCCCACAATTGATGTCAGACTAACTGGTCTATAGCTTCCTGGATCATCCCTGCTTCCCTTTTTAAAAAGTGGCACCACATCCTCTTTACACCAGTCCTGGAGTACTATGCCTGAGGATAATGAGTCTTGAAAAATAAGAGTAGAGGTTTGGCTATAACAGTGCTAAGTCCCTGTAAAACCCTTGGGTGTATTCCATCTGGGCCTGGAGTTTTATTTACCCTAATATTATCATTTTTTTCTTCTTGATATCCTCTAGAGATAACCCCATTTAATGGTATGGGCTTGTATGTTCTAGTTTGTTTCAAAGTATCTCCCAATGGTTCCTCACTTGTATATACTGAAGAAAAGAACTAGTTTAGTACTTCACCCTTCTCCTTTTCACTGCTAATCATGCCACCCTTCACACATTTTAATGTACCTATATCTTCCTTCTTAGATTGTTTGCCATTTGTGTAAAACCCTTTAGGGTTGCTGGGTACGATCATCTTTTGAGTTTTGGCCACCCAAAGCACACATTTTATTTCTGCATTTTCCTGGGGACAGAAAAAAATATGGCGCAAATTCTTAGTTATGCTTTTTCCCTGGGGCTGCAAACACTAGTGTAAAGGGCATTGGGCCGCCAGTTGACAATTCTTGTGGCATATGACAAGGTGTTGGACTGGAAAGGTCGCAAAGGTTGTATTTGTACCATACCATTTTAAATATTCTGGTAAGCACTTGAGTGAAAGACAAATAAATGCCTGAGTTTTGTAGTGCGCCCCACAGTAGTGAGGGATTTAGAGCAGCGACACTATCTGACATCCAGATCGCGAGCTAACATTTTACTTTCAACTTGTAATGTGAAAGTAATAATGAGAGCCTTATGAATTGCACTCTAACAATGTTAATGCACTATAGCGCTAAAATGTTAGAGCTCCACTTGTAATTTAGTCCATAGAGAACAAACAAAACCTATAAAAGATAGGCTTAGAGCAGGCCCTATACAGGGTAGTCACAATGATTTCCATAAACCTTCACTGAAACAAAACATAAATAACTATAGCACAGCTAAATCATTCAAAACTGACGATGACTGGCAAATATGTTTTCATGAAGTTTTCACTTAACCACCAATATTAATTCATACAATCTGCACAATTAAAGGGACATACATGTGCAAAAGGAAAATGCTGTTATTATTGCACTATTGTTTTCCTTTAACTATGTGGTTAGCCCTACATAGTTATATGCATAGCAATGCACAACTGGGAGCTAGCTGGGCCCATCTGGTGAGCCAATTACAAGAGGCATATGTGTGTAGCCACCAGCTATCTCCCAGTGATGCATTGCTGCTCCTGAGGTTACCTAGCTATGCTTTTCAACACAGGATACAAAGAAAACAAAATGTATTTGATTAAAGAATTAAAATAAAAAAATAAATCCCATGCTATGTAAGAACTATGACATTTTCATTTTGACTTTCATGTTCCCTTTAAAGAATGATGAACTCCCAAATTTTTCTTTCATGATTCAGACAGAGCAAAAAAGTTTCCAATTTACTTCTATTATCAAATTTGCTTGTTATTCTTTGTTAAAGAGATATTTAGATAGGTAGCGTGCACATATCTGGAGCACTACATGGCAGTAAAAAGTGCTGCCCTCTAGTGTTCATGCTAATGTATAACAGTTTTACAAAACTGCGATATATAATGCTGAAGAGTAGACACAGGCATGCTCCCGAGTTTATCTTTCTGCTTTTTAACAAAGAATACCAAGAGAAAAAAGAAAATGATGTCCTTTTAATTATTTTAAATGTTCAAACACTTCACTGCAATCCTACATGAACATTCTAGTAATTGTGTTTCATTTAATTAAAAGTTTAACTGAGCTATTTTCTTAACTTCTTATTACAAAAAGATTGTTTATTAACCCACCGACTCTTTAAGTCTTAAAAAAAACATAATTTATGCTTACCTGATAAATTTATTTCTCTTGTAGTGTATCCAGTCCACGGATCATCCATTACTTGTGGGATATTCTCCTTCCCAACAGGAAGTTGCAAGAGGATCACCCACAGCAAAGCTGCTATATAGCTCCTCCCCTCACTGCCATATCCAGTCATTCGACCGAAACAAGCCGAGAAAGGAGAAACCATAGGTGACTGTAGTTTTAATTAAAATTTAATTAAAATTTAGACCTGCCTGAAAAGGACAGGGCGGGCCGTGGACTGGATACACTACAAGAGAAATAAATTTATCAGGTAAGCATAAATTATGTTTTCTCTTGTTAAGTGTATCCAGTCCACGGATCATCCATTACTTGTGGGATACCAATACCAATGCTAAAGTACATGGATGATGGGAGGGACAAGGCAGGAACTTAAACGGAAGGAACCACTGTCTGTAGAACCTTTCTCCCAAAAACAGCCTCCGAAGAAGCAAAAGTATCAAATTTGGAAAATTTGGAAAAAGTATGAAGGGAAGACCAAGTTGCAGCCTTGCAAATCTGTTCAACAGAGGCCTCATTTTTTAAGGCCCAGGTGGAAGCCACAGCTCTAGTAGAATGAGCTGTAATCCTTTCAGGAGGCTGCTGTCCAGCAGTCTCATAGGCTAAACGGATTATACTCCGAAGCCAAAAAGAAAGAGAGGTTGCCGAGGCCTTCTGACCTCTCCTCTGTCCAGAGTAAACAACAAACAGGTTAGATGTTTGGCGAAAATCTTTAGTAACCTGTAAGTAAAACTTCAAGGCACGGACTACGTCTAGATTATGCAAAAGACGTTCCTTCTTTGAAGAAGGATTAGGACATAATGATGGAACAACAATCTCTTGATTGATATTCTTGTTAGAAACCACCTTAGGTAAAAACCCAGGTTTTGTACGCAGAACAACTTTATCTGAATGAAAGATCAGATAAGGAGAATCACAATGTAAGGCAGATAACTCCGAGACTCTTCGAGCCGAGGAAATAGCCATCAGAAAAAGAACTTTCCATGAAAGAAGTTTGATATCAATAGAATGAAGGGGTTCAAACGGAACCCCTTGAAGAACTTTAAGAACCAGGTTTAAGCTCCATGGAGGAGCAACAGGTTTAAACACAGGCTTAATTCTAACTAAATCCTGAAAAAATGCCTGAACGTCTGGAACTTCTGCCAGACGCTTGTGTAAAAGAATAGACAGAGCAGAAATCTGTCCCTTTAAAGAACTAGCTGATAATCCTTTGTCCAAACCCTCTTGGAGGAAGGACAATATCCTAGGAATCCTAACCCTACTCCATGAGTAATTCTTGGATTCACACCAATGAAGATATTTACGCCATATCTTGTGGTGAATTTTCCTGTTGACAGGCTTTCGTGCCTGTATTAAGGTATCAATTACTGACTCGGAGAAGCCACGCTTTGATAGGATCAAGCGTTCAATCTCCATGCAGTCAGTCTCAGAGAAAGTAGATTCGGATGATTGAATGGACCTTGTATTAGAAGGTCTTGTCTCAGAGGCAGAGTCCATGGTGGAAAGGATGACATGTCCACTAGGTCTGCATACCAGGTCCTGCGTGGCCACGCAGGCGCTATCAATATCACTGATGCTCTTTCCTGTTTGATTTTGGCAATCAGACGAGGGAGCAGAGGAAACGGTGGAAACACATAAGCCAGGTTGAAGAACCAAGGCGCTGCTAGAGCATCTATCAGTGCCGCTTCTGGGTCCCTGGACCTGGATCCGTAACAAGGAAGCTTGGCGTTCTGGCGAGACGCCATGAGATCCAATTCTGGTTTGCCCCAACGGAGAACCAATTGAGCAAACACCTCCATATGGATCGCTGACAGGTGGCAAGAGTGAGTCTCTGCCCAGCAAATTATCTTGGAGACTTCTGACATCGCTAGGGAACTCCTGGTTCCCCCTTGATGGTTGATGTAAGCCACAGTCGTGATGTTATCCGACTGAAATCTGATGAACCTCAGTGTTGCTAGCTGAGGCCAAGCCAGAAGAGCATTGAATATTGCTCTTAACTCCAGAATATTTATTGGGAGGAGTTTCTCCTCCTGAGTCCATGAACCCTGAGCCTTCAGGGAGTTCCAGACTGCACCCCAACCTAGAAGGCTGGCATCTGTTGTTACAATTGTCCAATCTGGTCTGCGAAAGGTCATACCCTTGGACAGATGGGCCCGAGATAACCACCAGAGAAGAGAATCTCTTGTTTCCTGATCCAGATTTAGTAGAGGGGACAAATCTGTGTAATCCCCATTCCACTGACTGAGCATGCATAATTGCAGCGGTCTGAGATGCAGGCGCGCGAATGGCACTATGTCCATCGCCGCTACCATTAAGCCGATTACTTCCATGCACTGAGCCACTGTGGGGTGCGGAATGGAGTGAAGAACACGGCAGACATTTAGAAATTTTGATAACCTGGACTCCGTCAGGTAAATTTTCATTTCTACAGAATCTATTAGAGTCCCTAGGAAGGAAACCCTCGTGAGAGGAGATAGAGAACTCTTTTCTTCGTTTACTTTCCACCCATGCGACCTCAGGAATGCCAGAACTATCTCTGTATGAGATTTGGCAATTTGAAAGCTTGACGCCTGTATCAGGATATCGTCCAGGTAAGGAGCCACCGCTATGCCTCGCGGTCTTAGGACCGCCAGAAGAGAGCCCAGAACCTTTGTAAAAATTCTTGGGGCTGTAGCCAACCCAAATGGAAGAGCTACAAATTGGTAATGCCTGTCTAGAAAGGCAAACCTCAGGAACTGATGATGATTCTTGAGAATCGGAATGTGAAGGTAGGCATCCTTTAAGTCCACTGTGGTCATGTACTGACCCTCTTGGATCATGGGTAAAATGGTTCGAATAGTTTCCATCTTGAATGACGGAACTCTGAGGAATTTGTTTAGGATCTTTAAATCCAAAATTGGTCTGAAGGTTCCCTCTTTTTTGGGAACCACAAACAGATTTGAATAAAACCCCTATCCTTGTTCCGTCCGCGGAACTGGATGGATCACTCCCATTACAAGGAGATCTTGTACGCAGCTTAGGAATGCCTCTTTTTTTATCTGGTTTGCAGATAATCTTGAAAGGTGAAATCTCCCTTGTGGAGGAGAAGCTTTGAAGTCCAGAAGATATCCCTGAGATATGATCTCCAACGCCCAGGGATCCTGAACATCTCTTGCCCACGCCTGGACGAAGAGAGAGAGTCTGCCCCCTACTAGATCCGTTGTCGGATAGGGGGGCGCTCCTTCATGCTGTTTTAGAGGCAGCAGCAGGCTTTCTGGCCTGCTTGCCCTTGTTCCAGGACTGGTTAGGTTTCCAGGCCTGCTTGGATTGAGCAAAAGTTCCCTCTTGTTTTGAAGCAGAGGAAGTTGATGCTGCATCTGCCTTGAAATTTCGAAAGGCACGAAAATTAGACTGTTTGGCCTTTGATTTGGCCCTGTCCTGAGGAAGGGTATGACCCTTACCTCCAGTAATGCCAGCAATAATTTCTTTCAAACCAGGCCCGAATAAGGTCTGCCCCTTGAAAGGAATGTTGAGTAATTTAGACTTTGAAGTCACATCAGGTGACCAGGATTTGAGCCATAGCGCCCTACGCGCCTGGATGGCGAATCCGGAATTCTTAGCCGTTAGTTTAGTCAAATGAACAATGGCATCATAAACAAATGAGTTAGCTAGCTTAAGAGTTCTAAGCTTGTCAACAATTTCAGTCAATGGAGCTGTATGGATGGCCTCTTCCAGGGCCTCACACCAGAATGCCGCCGCAGCAGTGACAGGCGCAATGCATGCAAGGGGCTGTAAAATAAAACCTTGTTGAATAAACATTTTCTTAAGGTAACCCTCTAATTTTTTATCCATTGGATCTGAAAAAGCACAACTGTCCTCAACCGGGATAGTGGTACGCTTTGCTAAAGTAGAAACTGCTCCCTCCACCTTAGGGACAGTCTGCCATAAGTCCCGTGTAGTGGCATCTATTGGAAACATTTTTCTAAATATAGGAGGTGGGGAAAAAGGCACACCGGGCCTATCCCACTCCTTACTAATAATTTCTGTAAGCCTTTTAGGTATTGGAAAAACATCAGTACTCACCGGCACTGCATAGTATTTATCCAGCCTACACAATTTCTCTGGTACTGCAATTGTGTCACAGTCATTCAGAGCAGCTAATACCTGCCCAAGCAATACACAGAGGTTCTCAAGCTTAAATTTAAAATTAGAAATCTCTGAATCAGGTCTCCCCGATTCAGAGACGTCACCCACAGACTGAAGCTCTCCGTCCTCAGGTTCTGCATATTGTGACGCAGTATCAGACATGGCTCTTACAGCATCTACGCGCTCTGTATCTCGTCTAACCCCAGAGCTATCGCGCTTGCCTCTCAATTCAGGCAATCTGGATAATACCTCTGACAGGGTATTATTCATGATTGCAGCCATGTCCTGCAAAGTAATCTCTATGGGCGTCCCTGATGTACTTGGCGCCATATTAGCATGCATCCCTTGAGCGGGAGGCGAAGGGTCCGACACGTGGGGAGAGTTAGTCGGCATAACTTCCCCCTCGACAGACCCCTCTGGTGACAATTCTTTTATAGATAAAGACTGATCTTTACTGTTTAAGGTGAAATCAATACATTTAGTACACATTCTCCTATGGGGCTCCACCATGGCTTTTAAACATAATGAACAAGTATCCTCTGTTTCAGACATGTTTGTACAGACTAGCAATGAGACTAGCAAGCTTGGAAAACACTTTAAAGCAAGTTAATAAGCAATATAAAAAACGTTACTGTGCCTTTAAGAGAAACAAATTTTGACAAAATTTGAAAAAACAGTGAAAAAAGGCAGTTACACTAACAAAATTTTTACAGTGTATGTAACAAGTCAGCAGAGCATTGCACCCACTTGCAAATGGATGATTAACCCCTTAATAACAAAAACAGAATAATAAATGACAAAACGTTTTTTTTTTTTTTGTTTTTTTTTTTAAACACAGTCACAACAACTGCCACAGTCTACTGTGATTGTTACCCTCCTCAAACACGGCTTTGAAGCCTTTTGAGCCCTTCAGAGATGTCCTGTATCATGCAGAGGGAAGCTGAATGTCTCTGTCAGTATTTTTATCTGCACAGAAAAGCACTAAAATAGGCCCTTCCCACTCATATTGCAACAGTGGAAAGCCTCAGGAAACTGTTTCTAGGCAAAAATCAAACCAGCCATGTGGAAAAAAACTAGGCCCCAATAAGTTTTGTCACCAAACATATATAAAAACGATTAAACATGCCAGCAAACGTTTTATATTACACTTTTATAAGAGTATGTATCTCTATTAATAAGCCTGATACCAGTCGCTATCACTGCATTTAAGGCTTTACTTACATTAATCCGGTATCAGCAGCATTTTCTAGCAAATTCCATCCCTAGAAAAATATTAACTGCACATACCTTATTGCAGGAAAACCTGCACGCCAATCCCCTCTGAAGTTACCTCACTCCTCAGAATATGTGAGAACAGCCATGGATCTTAGTTACTTCTGCTAAGATCATAGAAAATGCAGGCAGATTCTTCTTCTAAATACTGCCTATAAACAGATAAACAGTACACTCCGGTACCATTTAAAAATAACAAACTTTTGATTGAAGTTGAAAAACTAACTATAATACACCACTCTCCTCTTACTACGCCCATCTTTGTTGAGAGTTGCAAGAGAATGACTGGATATGGCAGTGAGGGGAGGAGCTATATAGCAGCTCTGCTGTGGGTGATCCTCTTGCAACTTCCTGTTGGGAAGGAGAATATCCCACAAGTAATGGATGATCCGTGGACTGGATACACTTAACAAGAGAAAAGCTATTTAAATTGTCAAGAAAAGTAAAAAAAAAATGAGAAACTGGAATTTTTTTCTTATAGATTGGAATACCGGCATCAAATTGTCCTTATCAATCGTGAAACAGAAAACTTTAGGATACAATATCCATTTAAAGGAATATGAAACAGTGTGTTTCATTGTTGTAATAGAAAAAAAGCACTAAGCAGTGGGTTATACTTAATAGAAATCATTGCAATATGTATTATCTATCATTTTAAATAGATTTTTAACTTTTATTTATTTTTTAAACTTCATTAGTGCAGTTTCCATTACTTCTGTCACAGCCCTAAAAGGAGGCCAAGGTCTCTACAGGAAGTCATTTATAAGCTTGATGTCATAAAACTTAGTAGCATGAGCTGGTTTACTATTAAATGCATACTAGATCAATGCTCAAAAGAGGCAGAATTCAACCTAAGTCGCCAATATGTCACCTCACTTATTTCCATGATTTCTAAGTGCTCAATTTGGAAGAAACAAGTACGTTGTTTGCTGTTTTTTCTTTTTCTGTTTCTTTTTCTGTTCACTTTGATTTAACATATGTCTTTTTAACTAAATAAGCACTATTTAGTATCCCTTTAATTAATATAAGCAAATAGATGGGCTTGCTCAATTTAGATAATTTCAATTAAATATTAAAAATCTCAATATTATCTATTAAAAAATAGGAGAAAATAGAATGGCCTCTAGTTATTAAGGTCTGGCGGACCTGATCCGACACTGCGGATCAGGTCCGCCAGACCTCGCTGAATACGGCGAGCAATACGCTCGCCGTATTCAGCATTGCACCAGCAGCTCACAAGAGCTGCTGGTGCAACGCCGCCCCCCTTGCAGACTCGCGGCCAATAGGCCGCCAGCAGGGGGGTGTCAATCAACTTGATCGTACTCGATCGGGTTGATTTCCGGCGATGTCTGTCCGCCTGCTCAGAGCAGGAGGACAGGTTATGGAGCAGCGGTCTTTGTGTAGGCTCGCCAGAAACACGGGGCATCAAGCTCCTATCGGAGCTTGATAAATATGCCCCAATGTATGGAAGTGAGTAATAACTTTGCATCAAACTTCAAACAATTGATACAATGGCACTCAAAATAAATATATGTTCATACTGCATGATGTTTTTTATAAGGACAGAATAAATAGTCTACACAAACATAAAGAAACAGCTGTATCCTTATCCCCTGTAAAACTAGTACACACAAGTAGTTCATTATGCTGACCCACACACTGGGATTATATATTGAATTTACACACAGCTATTCATGGTTAAGTACACCAAATGTATTCCCAGCGGTGATATAATACTTCAAGGTTCAGAATATAATTATAAGGAAACACCTTTGTCTAAAAGTATTAGATCCCAAAGAGCCTATATAAACAATAATGCAAGCCACTTAATTCTCAAGTAGAAATAAGCACAAGCAATAATTAATAAAGTCAGCAAACCTAATATGTTTCATGGCTGCTTATGCTTTTTACAAATGGTGTTTCATCAGCAACATTACACCTTTGTCTCACCCCTATCCTCTAGATAGTAAGCTTTTCATGGTAGGGACCTACTCCTGCAACGCATACATTTAAAAGGACAGTCACCTCGTCAAAATTTAAAATTTCAGGATTCAGATAGGGCATGCATTTTTAAACAACTTTACAATTTACTTTTATCATCAAATTTGCTTTGTTCTCTTGGTATTCTTTGTTGAAAGCTAAGCCTAGGTAGGCTTATATGCTAATTTCTAAGCCCTTGAAGGCCGCCTCTTATCTCTATGCATTTTCACAGGTTTTCACAGCTGGACAGTGCTAGTTAATGTGTGCCATCTAGATACATTGTACTCACTCCCGTGGAGTTATTTGTGAGACAGCACTGATTGGCTAAAATGCACATCTGTCAAAAGAACTGAAATAAGGGGTAGTCTACAGAGGCTTAGATACAAGGTTATCACAGAGGTAAAACGTGTATATTATATAACAGAGTTGTTATGCAAAACTGGGGATGGGTAATAAAGGGATTATTATCTTTTTAAATATAAACATTTTCCAGTATACTGTCCCTTTAAGTCTAATTGTATTGTATTGTATACACCAAATAATGTATTCAGTGCTGCTGAATATTCTGCATGCCTCTTAATATGGGCTAGATTACGAGTGGAGGGCAAAATAGCGATTTGCCATGCGCAATATTTGCGCTCCACTCAGTATTACAAGTAAAGCGCCAATGTGAACGTGACTTCACGTTCCCATTGCATGGAAGCCTTGCGCCCACGATAGACACGCAGAGAACCTATCGCAGTGCAGGGGGGTAAGTCGCGTAGCGTTGGTCAGCATATTTAAAACATATACTCATAATAACACATAATATATATGTATATAAGCATATACATAAATATTTATAGAGAAAACACAGTCCCTATATATCGCTTTGTAAAAGGCACGCTTTTTTTTTTTATAAAATCCACATCCCCTCACTGTAGCTCCTTAAGCTGCTTAGTGTATTTATTTATTTTTTAAAAGATGCTCGTATTTTTATTTTTAAAAAGGAACTGTATACTTTATTACAGGGACATTTTTTAAATTAACCTATGGTTCTCAAAGTGCTACCATGAGCTTGCAGTAGCATTAACATGCACTTTGCACCTTTATGGGGGCACATTAATTAGCGCTCCACTTGTAATCTAGCACCAATGTGTTTAATTCCCTGCAAAAAGGGGTTAAACACATACTTGGGGGACAATTTATCAGGGCCGAATGGCCCCTAATGCCCCTGTTTCCGCGCTAGCCTTCAGGCTCGCCAGAAACAGCAGTTATGAAGCAGCGGTTCCTTAACTGGTCCACTGCCCTCTGAGGCTGCGGACATCAATCCACCTGATTGTGTACGATCAGGTTGAATTGACATTCCCTGCTCAGCGGACGATTGGCCACAAATCTGCATGGGCGGCATTCGCACAAGCAGTTCACTAGAACTGTTGTGCAATGTTAAATTGCCGACAGCGTATGCTGTCGTCATTCAGCGTTGTCTGGTGGACATGATACGCTACAGCGTATCATGTCCGCGAGACTTTGATAAATCGGCCCTATATAGATCACTACAGATCAGCAATGCAATTCAGCTGCTAATCTGGACACAGTCTGTGAGCCAATCTGGAGAAGCATATATGTTTAACAGCCAAATATTCACCATATCTGGCTACGGACAAAAGTGCACTGCCACCCCTGGACATTAAACACTAAAGTCTGTTATAAGCATAGTATTGAAGTTATTCCCCATCTCCCTCTTGTTATGGGAGCTGCCGTGTTGAAATCTGTTTTTATTGCATTCCAGTGCTGAGATTTTGGCACCTGTGCCACAAACTCTCCTTTGGATACTGAGCTTTAACTGCGCTAGAAGTAAGCTTTTTGCACGTGTTGGGTTGCGCTTGTATTACAAGTTGAAAGTAAAACTGTTTTTGTTTGCGCGCTAACCCTCCGCATGTAAACAGCCGAACTTAGAATATAGTGATTTGTGACACTTTTTGTTTTACAAAATAGTTAACCAGAGTTCTGAGGTTGCTCTAACCCGACACACGTTAACTTAAACTGCGCTCAAGCAATCACATTTACTTTATCTTGTAATACGAGCCAAAAAAACTGACGCACACAAACAGCAACGATAAACCTCCTTATCGCTCGCGAACAGCTGTTAACGTTCCACTTTTGTTCGAGCCCTTAGTGTTTAATGTCCTTTTATCTAGCATATCAACCATTTGTGTTACATTAGAGCATTTTCTATTGCAATATCATGTAAACCAGGGTTCTTCAAATCACAGTTTGGGACCCATTACTGGGTTGCAACAACCATGTTTACTGAGTCGCAACTTGTGTGGTGTATATGTGTAATTAGGAGAGTGTGTGTGGTGTGTGTATGTGTAATATCAGAGTGTGTGTTGTATGAGAGTGTGTGTGATGTGAGTGTGTATAAAGTTTGTGTGTGTATGTGTAGTATGAGTGTGTGTGGTGTGTGTATGTGTAATATCAGAGTGTGTGTGCTGTTGGTGTTGTATGAGAGTGTGTGTGATGTGAGTGTGTATGTAGTATGTATGTGTATGTGTAGTATGAGTGTGTGTGGTGTGTGTATGTATAATATCAGAGTGTGTGTGACAAGTGTGTTGTATGAGAGTGTGTGTGGTGTGTGTATGTGTAATATCAGAGTGGGGGCCTCTCTATTTTGATTTGAGAGGAACATTGCCTAATGCTGTGATAATCATATGTCCTGAGTTGCATAATTTGCCTTAACCCCGCCCTACTTGAACAGGGGCTATCAATCATCCCGATCAGATCGGGATGAATTTTCTCCACCTCATTTTGGGTGGCAGAGAGGGTTAAGGGCTAGATTTATTAAAGCCCTACGGCTGCAAGTTCTCACAAGAACTTGCTCACTGTAATTTATCTAGCAGCGGTCACCAGACCACCGCTTCCCCTAACCTCTTTGCCACCTCTAAGGTCGCGAAATTCAATCTCCTCGGTCTAGTCAGACCGAGGAGATTGACAGCTCCTGTCCGCACTTGATTGGCTGTGCGCGGGTAGGGGGCGGGATTGCATGTGAGCGCAAAATTGTGCTCGTGTGCAATGGCGAATACCTGCAGGTAATTTCACCCTGCCACAGGCGAGCTGAGGTGTACAGGGGCGCGTATACGTGCCCCTGTCTGCCTCAGCTTTATAAATCTAGCCCTAAGATCTGCGGTCTTAGACCGCTGATGCTTAACTAGCTTTTCAGGCTCATTCGCACAAGCCTAAAAAAATCCTGGCACCACAAAGCCTGCTTTCAAAGCTTGATAAATGGGGCCCATTGGGTGAACTGATGACAAGAGGCGTATATATGTGCAGCCACCAATCAGCAGCTAGCTCCCAGTAGTGCATTTCTGCTCCTGGGATTACCTAGGCATTCTTTTTTAACAAAGGATATCAAGAGTACAAAGTAAATTAGATAATAGAAGTAAATTGGAAAGTTGTTTAAAATTGTATGCTCTACATGACATAAAAAGTTTGGGTTTCATGTTCCTTTAAATTTGCAAAATGATCCTAAATCCAGGAAATGAATGTGGAAAGTGTGTGAAGGATGTAGTTGGATGGGGGGGGGGGGGGGGGGCATTTTATTATCTATTCTTTTTGCTTGTTGGTTATACAAATATCTGGATAAAAAAATTATCTACGTCTTTTTGCATATAACTGGTTGCTATATCATTATATACCTTTTTTATAGTTATTCATCCCCAAATGTATTTTGTGTTTAAACTACATAACTCCTTTTTTACTGCTTTTTATAGATACATATCTGAAAATATTTAATGTTACCTGCAAAACGTTATTTCTTAACTTTCTATAGATGAACTTTATTTCCCAAGGAAACTTTGAAGTAGACACTCAATTTTAAGTCAGTGGTGATCAAAGGCATTCTGAAATGCGTAGAAGTCCGTGCGGAATGGGTTTAATAACGGTTAGCTGTCTGAACAGAGAAAAGGATTAACAGGTTGGCAGATCCTCAAGCAATCCTGAACACTGTTCAAGAGCATGAATTTTGGCACAAGCAGACTTATGGGTCTCCGAATTAAGATGCTGTGACGTGCATCAGAATAAAATTATAATCCTGTAGTATCTGTGATCTGAAAACAATGCTTTTTCTGGTTATAATAAATTATTCTGCATTAAATAAAAGTCAGAACATATATGAAATAATGATTATTTATTTAAACTCTTAAAATAATATTTAATATTATGTGGATTTTTTTAATGTTGGAAAGCATTAAAGCTTGCTATGTTTACAGGCAAAAAGGGTGTGAAATAACGCATCTGCTTACTAATGCCTAGATTTAGAGTTCTGCGTTAGCCGTCAAAACCAGCGTTAGGGGCTGGTTTTGGCCGCCCGCTGGTATTTAGAGTCAGTCAGGAAAGGGTCTAACGCTCACTTTGCAGCCGCAACTTTTCCATACCGCCGATCCCCCTACGCCAATTGCGTATCCTATCTTTTCAATGGGATCTTTCTAACGCTGGTATTTAGAGTCTTGGTTGAAGTGAGCGTTAGAAATCTAACGACAAGACTCCAGCCGCAGAGAAAAGCCAGGAGTTAAGAGCTTTCTGGGCTAACGCCGGTTCATAAAGCTCTTAACTACTGTGCTCTAAAGTACACTAACACCCATAAACTACCTATGTACCCCTAAACCGAGGCCCCCTCACCTCGCCGCCACTCTAATACATTTTTTTAACCCCTAATCTGCCGACCGCACACCGCCGAAACCTACGTTATCCCTATGTATCCCTAATCTGCTGCCCCTAACATCGCCGACCACTATATTATATTTATTAACCCCCTAATCTGCCGCCCCCAACGTCGCCGCCAACCTACCTATAATTATTAACCCCTAATCTGCTGACCGGACCTCACCGCTACTATAATAAAGTTATTAACCCCCTAATCCGCCTCACTCCCGCCTCAATAACCCTATAATAAATAGTAATAACCCCTAATCTGCCCTCCCTAACATCACCGACACCTAACTTCAAGTATTAACCCCTAATCTCCCGACCGGACCTCACCGCTACTCTAATAAATGTATTAACCCTAAAGCTAAGTCTAACCCTAACACTAACACCCCCCTAAGTTAAATATAATTTTTATCTAACAAAATAAATTAACTCTTATTAAATAAATTATTCCTATTTAAAGCTAAATACTTACCTGTAAAATAAACCTAATATAGCTACAATATAAATTATAATTATATTGTAGCTATTTAGGATTTATATTTATTTTACAGGCAACTTTTGTATTTATTTTAACCAGGTACAATAGCTATAATAGTTACCTAGTTAAAATAATTACAAAATTACCTGTAAAATAAATCCTAACCTAAGTTACAATTAAACCTAACACTACACTATCAATAAATTAATTAAATAAAATACCTACAATTATCTACAATTAAACCTAACACTACACTATCAATAAATTAATTAAATAAAATACCTACAAATAAATACAATTAAATAAACTAACTAAAGTACAAAAAATAAAAAAAAGCTAAGTTACAAAAAATAAAAAAATAATTTACAAACATTATAAAAATATTACAATTTTAAGCTAATTACACATACTCTAAGCCCCCTAATAAAATAACAAAGCCCCCCAAAATAAAAAAATGCCCTACCCTATTCTAAAATAAAAATTGAAAAGCTCTTTTACCTTACCAGCCCTTAAAAGGGCCTTTTGCGGGGCATGCCCCAAAGAATTCTGCTCTTTTGCCTGTAAAAAAAAACATACAATACCCCCCCCCCAACATTAGAACCCACCACCCACATACCCCTAATCTAACCCAAACCCCCTTAAATAAACCTAACACTAAGCCCCTGAAGATCTCCCTACCTTATCTTCACCACGCCGGGTATCAACGATCCGTCCAGAAGAGGCTCTGAAGTCTTCATCCAAGCCCCAAGCGGGGGTCCATCATCGGGCTGAAGAGGTCCATCATCCGGCTGAAGTCTTGATCCAAGCGGGGGCTGAAGAGGTCCATCATCCAGCTGAAGAGGTCCATTATCCGGCTGAAGTCTTGATCCAAGCGGGGGCTGAAGAGATCCATCATCCGGCTGAAGTCTTCTATCAAGCGGCATCTTCAATCTTCTTTCTTCCGGATCCATCTTCATCCGCCGACGCGGAACATCCATCCTGGCCGACGACTTCCCGACGAATGACGTTTCTTTAAAGGCCCTCATCCAAGATGGCGTCCCTCGAATTCCGATTGACTGATAGGATTCTATCAGCCAATCGGAATTAAGGTAGGAAAATTCTGATTGGCTGATGGAATCAGCCAATCAGATTTCAAGTTCAATCCGATTGGCTGATCCAATCAGCCAATCAGATTGAGCTCGCATTCTATTGGCTGATCGGAACAGCCAATAGAATGCAAGCTCAATCTGATTGGCTGATTCCATCAGCCAATCAGAATTTTCCTACCTTAATTCCGATTGGCTGATAGAATCCTATCAGCCAATCGGAATTCGAGGGACGCCATCTTGGATGATGTCATTTAAAGAACCGTCATTCGTCGGGAAGTCATCGGCCAGGATGGATGTTCCGCGTCGGCGGGATGAAGATGGATCCGGAAGAACGAAGATTGAAGATGCCGCTTGATAGAAGACTTCAGCCGGATGATGGATCTCTTCAGCCCCCGCTTGGATCACGACTTCAGCCGGATGATGGACCTCTTCAGCCCGATGATGGACCTCTTCAGCCCCCGCTTGGATCAAGACTTCAGCCGGATGATGGACCTCTTCAGCCCGATGATGGACCTCTTCAGCCCCCGCTTGGGCTTGGATGAAGACTTCGGAGCCTCTTCTGGACGGATCGGTGATACCCGGCGTGGTGAAGATAAGGTAGGGAGATCTTTATTTTTTGTAACTTAGCTTTTTTTATTTTTTGTACTTTAGTTAGTTTATTTAATTGTATTTATTTGTAGGTATTTGTATGTAATTCATTTATTGATAGTGTAGTGTTAGGTTTAATTGTAGATAATTGTAGGTACTGTATTTTATTTAATTAATTTATTGATAGTGTAGTGTTAGGTTTAATTGTAACTTAGGTTAGGATTTATTTTACAGGTAATTTTGTAATTATTTTAACTAGGTAACTATTAAATAGTTCTTAACTATTTAATAGCTATTGTGCCTGGTTAAAATAAATACAAAGTTGCCTGTAAAATAAATATAAATCCTAAAAAAGTTACAATATAATTATTATTTATATTGTAGCTATATTAGGGTTTATTTTACAGGTAAGTATTTAGCTTTAAATAGGAATAATTTATTTAATAAGAAATAATATATATATAATATAACACCCCCCCTAAGTTATATTTAACTTAGGGGGGTGTTAGTGTTAGGGTTAGACTTAGCTTTAGGGGTTAATAAATTTATTAGAGTAGCGGTGAGGTCCGGTCGGCAGATTAGGGGTTAATACTTGAAGTTAGGTGTTGGTGATGTTAGGGAGGGCAGATTAGGGGTTAATACTATTTATTATAGGGTTATTGAGGTGGGAGTGAGGCGGATTAGGGGTTAATAACTTTATTATAGTAGCGGTGAGGTCCGGTCGGCAGATTAGGGGTTAATAATTGTAGGTAGGTGGCAGCGAAGTTGGGGGGGCAGATTAGGGGTTAATAAATATAATATAGGGGTCGGCGGTGTTAGGGGCAGCTGATTAGGGGTACATAGGGATAATGTAGGTTGCGGCGGTGTACGGAGCGGCAGATTAGGGGTTAATAGTATAATGCAGGTGTCAGCGATAGCGGGGGCGGCAGATTAGGGGTTAATAAGTGTAAGTTTAGGGGTGTTTAGACTCGGGGTACATGTTAGGGTGTTAGGTGCAGACTTAGGAAGTGTTTCCCCATAGGAAACAATGGGGCTGCGTTAGGAGCTGAACGCTGCTTTTTTGCAGGTGTTAGGATTTTTTTCCAGCTCAAACGCCCCCATTGTTTCCTATGGGGAAATCGTGCACGAGCACGTTTTTGAAGCTGGCCGCGTCCGTAAGCACCGCTGGTATTTAGAGTTGCAGTGGCGGTAAATATGCCTGTACGCTCCCTTTTTGGAGCCTAACGCAGCCCTTCTGTGAACTCTAAATACCAGCGGTATTTAAAAGGTGCGGGGGGAAAAAGCATGCGTAGCTAACGCACCCCTTTGGCCGCAGAACTCTAAATCTAGCCGAAAGTTTGGGAGAACTGAACAGTAATCTATAAGAATGAAAAATACTAAAGAGCCAAAAGGTACTACACAAGCTCCCAATAAAGATCTCCTAATCTGATCCTAAAATATACAGTAAACAATTGTTTATTAAATAGTGACATATTACGTGGAAGATAGTAGATGTTTCCTACATGTCCCTTTTTCAAATTAAATAAATTAATTAAAGGGACAGTAAAATAAAAATTAAAGCTTCATGATTCAGATACAGAATTTAACTTTCTGGTTAACTTCTATCTAATTTGCTTCATTCTCTTGCTATACTTTGTTGGGAAAAAAAGCATACCTAGGTAGGCTCAGGAACAGCAATTAACTACTGGGAGCTATCTCTCTTTAGTGACTGCCTCTTTTTGTTGGCTCACCAGATGTATTCAGCCAGCTCACAGTAGTATTGCTGCTCCTTCAAAAGAGGATACTAAAGAGGATACATATCCCTTTATCTATACCATTTTTCGTATTTATACTCTTCATAGTTTAATAGAAACAGAACACGATTGGTGTCTAGATAATGGGCTATAACAACTATTTGGGAATTAGTTTTTCTACTTATGAATCTAATTAAAGGGACACTGAACCCACATTTTTTTCTTTCATGATACAGATAGAGCAGGCAATTTTAAGGAGCTTTCTAATTTACTCCTATTATCAATTTTTCTTCGTTCTGTTGCTATCTTTATTTGAAAAAGAAGACATTTAGACTTTTTTTTTGGTTCAGAACTCTGGACAGCACATTTTTATTGGTGGGTGAATTTATCCACCAATTAGCAAGGACAATCCAGGTTGTTCACCAAAAATGGGCCGGCAACTAAACTTACATTCTTGCATTTTAAATAAAGATACCAAAAGAATGAAGAAACTTTGATAATAGGAGTAAATTAGAAAGGTGCTTCAAATTTCATGCTCTATCTGAATCACGAAAAAAAATTTGGGTTCAGTCTCCCTTTAAATGCAAATACTCTCTTTTTTTAAGGATTATGGTTTCACTTGACAAATACACCTCAAAACTAATGTGTCTAACCTTTAATGCTGACGTGTCTTGGGGACTTGAAAAGGGAATTGGATTATCATCTCTTGACCAATAGCTGTAACATTTTGTGTTTAAGGTTTGATGTATTTTTCCCTGCGAGTGACAACTAATCTATTTTGCTATATTTTCTGTATTTATAGTTAGACCTTGTTGCATTTCAATCAAACCAACTCTGTGGAAGCTGTTGTGTAAATACCGCTATTTTGTGCAAAGTGCACCCAATCAAAGTCCAGATTGCAAGTTGAATGTAAACTATCGCTTCCACGAAAGCGTTATTTGCGCTAAATATTGTCCTACTAAAGGACTT
Source organism: Bombina bombina (assembly GCF_027579735.1). NCBI lineage: Eukaryota > Metazoa > Chordata > Amphibia > Anura > Bombinatoridae > Bombina > Bombina bombina. The sequence goes on along the minus strand of NC_069499.1, from coordinate 185,196,709 downwards.
CCAAAGAACACTTGCAGCAGATCTACGCACACCGCTATATCCCCCTTCAGATGAGGCTCTTTCTACAAAAAATATTCTCTTCCTGAGATAAGCGTGACGGATGTACCTCTACAGATTTGCCGGTTTCAACAACAAAACGACAAAGATGGAAACGACCTAGAGTTACAGGAGCTCAGAGATTCCTTATTGTTCCAAACTCCAGAGCGTTCACATGTAGCCAGGATCGCAAGATTTAATGCTAATGGACACAGCGTTTCTGAAGGGATCATATCCACTATTCAAGAGGATTTACAACCTACCCAGCAAGAACTCTGTCTCAACCCCACTCTATTTGTCCGGGGACTGACCCACAGACTACTGGACATTGCGGTACACCTCTGGTATTGGTTAAAGAGACGTTGCATTGCTGGACACCTTACCATCCAGGCTGTAATACATGACACCATAGTTGAAAACATATATCTACATATTCCTCATGAATGATGTTCACTTGGCCTGAGTCATAGGCCTCTATTTAACAAAGTCTGCCGGACCTGATCCACACCTCGCTGAATGCGGAGAGCAATACGCTCTCCGTATTCAGCATTGCACCAGCAGCTCACAAGAGCAGCTGGTGCAACACCGCCCCCTGCTGATTCGCGGCCAATGGGCCGCCAGCAGGGACGTGTCGATCAACCCGATCGTACTCGATCGGGTTGATTTCCGGCGATGTCTGTCCGCCTGCTCAGAGCAGACGGACAGGTTATGGAGCAGCGGTCTTTGTGACCGCTGCTTCATAACTGCTGTTTATGGCGAGTCTGAAGACTCGCCATAAACACATGCCCAGAAGCTCACTTCGGAGCTTGTTAAATGGGCACCTTAAAGTCTCTTTTCATTATTGAATGCTACTGCAGAGTTTAATTTCATTGTGCAAATGCTCTAAAACATTTTGCAACTTGATTGATTGACCCCCACTGGAATCTTTTCCAATATCTATTTAAGTTTTTTTTTATCTATTTTTTTTTCCGTTTTCTCTTTCCTCCTAATGTTTAATGCCTTAGTTGTGACTGTTGTCATTTCACTACACCGTTACTCATATTAACATACTGTTGGAGCTAGTGCTATATATATAAAGTTTTTTAATAATCTCATCATTATGCAGATATTTACTCTATATTTTACTTAACCATGGAGTCCAAAAGTGACTCCAAAATTTGTGCTCCGCTATTATATTGCCATCTGGGTCCAAAAGTGGCCTCTCACATCATAGGAGGATATTTAGTGTTTATATTTAAAGTTGTCTATTTTTATATTTATACTTTGTTCCCAAGCTCTTACTGTTACCAGAGCATATTAATGCTCAAATAATTTATCTTACTGCACAAAACCGCTAGATATTGTTTAATCATAAATGTAGGCATATTGTGATCTTAAGTTTTCAAACTATTGCACTTACTGCAAATATCATCAAATAAGTATTCCTAAATGTCCTACTTGTATAATTATCAGACTTTTTGTATTTATGTACTATATCTGTAATATGCCTTAATAAAAACAATAAAGATAAAAAAATAAATTTAAAAATAAGCATTAGCCCAATGGGGGAGTTACACTGGGCGTGACAATAATTATAGCCGTACATAGAGATATGTTTCAGCATATGCAGATGCAATGGCACCTGTCTTATCAATGTATTAAAAAACAATAATACATTGATAAGACAGGGAGAAATGGGTTGATTTTAATGATGTGTATAGATGATAAGCTTTTGTAAATCTTTTAAAATTAGTCTTTAAACACATTCCAAACACAGAAACATAGAATTTACGGTAGATAAGAACCAAAAGGCCCATCAAGTCTTCCCAGATTTCTTGTGCAGCATAAACTTATTTATTAGGATAGCTTTATGGATGTTTTTTTCTACCTCTACTGGAAGTTGATTCCATGAATCAACTACCCTTTCTGTAAAAAAAAACCTGCTTCCTCATATTTCTTCTGAACCTGCTACCAAATGTTAGACCAGGGCTCAAGTCGTATGGTAAACGCATGGGAATGGAGTTCCTGCACTATTTTTGCAGGTGGCACTATTTTTACAGGTGTAACTAAGTTTCCTCTGGACAGAGAACTGAAATGCTTCAGTAAACACTGCTGCTGCTGGTGGTGGGAGGAGCTGAAGCACAGTCTGGTTAGAGGGATTGTGAGATCATCTAGTAATGGGCAGTAACACTTCCTACAATACACTAAATGCAAGCCTGTCAGCAGTCCTGCTGTGTGATCACCCCACACTGTGGAACACATGGTGCTTACATTTCTGTGTGGCTTGATTGGGTTTATTTAGCTCCCCTCAGCAGATATAGGACTATTGCACCTTAAGTGGGTAAGACTCTGTGACAGAGGAGTCATCTCAAACTCAAAGGGAACCATTCAACCCTTCATTGGATTTAATTTGCTTTCATTACCCAAAGCGTATAGATGATATGCATATAATTACAGTGCATATATATACATTTATATAAAACAATGAGAGGGTAAAAGTCTTGGTGAGTTCCCACACTTTTTTTGTAGGACTTGACCCCTGCGTAAGACCCCTTGTTTTGATATTTCTTTTTCTGTAGAAAATGCTTTCAGCTTCCACTTTATTAAGTCCCTTCATATATATGAAGGTTTCTATAACATCAACTCTCTGCCTTCTCTCCTCTATACTATATTATTTATATCATAGAGCATTTCTTTGTTCGTTTTATATTTTAGACCAACAAACACAAAGAAAACTTTTTTTTAGGTTTAGAGCAATACTGTGGGACTTCTGACAAATTAATTTCTAGAAAACATAAATAAAAATAATTTAAATATATATACTGGAAATTAATAAGTTACTAAAGAGTTAAGTGCCTATGCTGGGAATTGAACCAACAGCACACAAGACAAAGCATAACCCTGACCTAACCTGTCTTCAATTATTTTTGATGTGTTTATAATGATGTTGCAAAGATAAAAAAAAACACATACAAAATTCAAGTGACTTTAATTGGAACTGCACCAATCATACAAAACATAGAATATAACACTCTGTCAGCCTGGGTTCCAATACTACTAATAACAGTTTTCACTCTCATAAAAAAAGCCATTACTGACACAGTTAAAATAGGCTCATAAACTACCTATCTATGCTAATTATTTTAACTAGAGATTTGTGATTAAAGCATGCACAAAAATCAAAACTAATTTTCCCATTAGATCTAAAAATTTGCTAATTTCTTCATCCTAAAAAAGCATGGAAATAAATATCTCTCTATAAAGATAATAACGATAACTTTAAATGGATATTAAACAGTAAATACATGATAGCTATAATGATGCACACAAAGATTAGCCTTGTAATAATATACATGATTTTTTTTATTGTGTTAGTTGTTTAAATAATAAAGAAGTTAGGATAAAGTTTTATTTTGTATGAAGAATGGGCTGTTTTTTTTGTATAAGCAGTGTAATTTGTTCTGACCAAAGTTTAGATAAAACGAATGACCTTGTTTTGCCTATAGACATTACAAAGCTTTGCCACAGTCCCATACTGCGTTACAAAAAAAATACTTTTTAAAATGTAAAAGCTATCAAAAAATGATTTACTGATTCACTTCAAATGTATCAGTTTTGTAGAGATTGATATTCTGAACAATTATACAGCTAAATATGTTGTTATTCTATCTCTGTTATGGACATTTTGCCATTTTAAAAGTAAGGATTATAATGAAGTATTCATTTGAGAATTTTATATTAAGTGCTGTTTTTCTAATGCTAATAACTTCTGAATGGATGAATGAAATTGGTTGAGATGTGGTAGTTTATTTGTCAACTGAAACCTTATAATGTCAAACAATCTGAGGTAAAAAGGTTCTGTATTTTTTAAGATATTCTTTCAAATAACATAAAATTCTAAATGAAGAGAGCTAGTTGAATATTTAGACAAAGCTTCCATCAAAACATCCACATCAATCATTAAAGGGACAGAAAACACCTTGTAATTACAATCATTTTTTGTGTTGCTATAGAATAACATATCAGTCTTAGGGCCAGATTACAAGTGGAGCACTAAATATCGCTTTCTAGAAAGCAATATTAGCACTCCACTGAGTAATACCAGCGCACGCTAATGTGCGCTGGTATTACAAGTTCACAGCAATGCAAACGAGAAAGCGCTTCCATAGGCTCAAATGGGAGCCTCATTCTCATGCCGTGAGACACGGCATGAAAACTCGCACCAGTGCAGAGGGTAAGTAGCGCAGCAATGGGCAGCATTTAGTAAATATATATGTATATGACTATATACATATATATTTATGTTTTTATATGTGTATATACACATATTAACACATAAATATATATGTCTATAAGCATATGCATATATATTTACTGGGAACACACAGTTCATATAGACCGCAATTTAAAGGCACTTTTCAGTGAGGTTTTTTTTTTCTAACACCCCACTCCCGCCAACCTTTGCCCCCAAAAAACTGCCTAGTGCCATTTTTGTTATGAAAAAAAAATATATAATGCCCTTTATTTTGAGGGCATTTGGGGCACTTTTAGAAAATTAACCAGAGATCTGGCTAATTGCTACCACAAGCTTGCAGTAGCAATAACCAGCCATTTGTAATGGCTGGTTATTTATCACGTAAGTTTTTAATCAAAACGGCTGCCCCCTGTTTTTAACAGTATTTTTACAAAACGACTTTCATTCATCAAAGTTTACCTTAACTTTAAGTCTACAGATAACAAGGTTAACCACTGTCATAAAGTTAGTATAAAATGCTTTGTTATTATCTGATAAAGTCAATGAAGGACAGATATGTAGCAATGTTAGCCTTTAGAAGTCAGCAAAGTGCTTTTCAAGTTGTGAGAATTAGAAATTGCTGATTTTTTTTTGTATGAAATTACATGAAAAGGGACAAAATAAATATCAAAAATATATTGCAATGTTTCTTCATTTGGGATAGCTAAATATCTTAACATTTTATATAAAAATCTTAAAGTGTTTACTGTCCCTTTAAAGATTACCCTAGTTGGCTTATATGGCCACACACCAAAAAATTTAAAATATTTATTCACACATTTTAGAGAGCCTAAAAAATAGTATGCTCATAGAACCCCTTATGCTAAAGCAAATAATGTATGCGTTTTAGACTTAAGAACCAAATGGAGAATTAAATTGCTCTCTCTCAATGGAAATTTTGAAGTTAAAGGGACAATGAACCCAATTTTTTTATTTTGTGATTCAGATAGAGCATGCAATTTTAAGCAACTTTCTAACTTACTCCTATTTTCAACTTTTCTTCATTCTCTTGGTATCTTTATTTGAAAAGCAAGAATGTAAGTTTAGATGCTGGCCCATTTGTTGGTGAACAACCTGGGTTGTCCTTGCTGATTTGACAGCACCAATAAACAAGTGCTGTCCATGGATTCTGAACCAAAAATTGGCTGGCTCCTTAGCTTAGATGCCTTCTTTTTCAAATAAAGATAGCAAGAGAATGAAGAAAAATTGATAATAGGAGTAAATTAGAAAGTTGCTTAAAATTGCATGCTCTATATGAATCACAAAATAAAAAATTTGGGTTCAGTGTCCCTTTAAACTTTGAGCGCTCTTAAATGTTAGCCCTTGTTCACATGCTTGCAGAGATGTGTCCCTGTATACCAGGGGTGTCCAAACTTTGCTCTCCAGAGGTTTTGGAACTACATTTCCGATGATGCTCAGCCAGCATTTTATCTAGCTGAGCATCATGGGAAATCTAGTTCCAAAACCTCTGGAGAGCAAAGTTTGGACACCCCTGCTGTATACTATCAGAGTTGTGAGATGTTTCCTTATCAGCCAGTGAGGAATTTGTTCCTATGGATTGTGCCCAAAAATGTATTTATAGTTAGTTCCAATTTCAATGTAAACAAGTTACACATAACCTTTCTCCAGGCAAAATTATATTTACCTTCCTTTTTCTTCTTCTCTTTAAAGGGATATGAAGCCCAATTTTTTTTTATTTCATGATTCAGATAGAGCATGCAATTTTAAGCAAATTTCTAATTTACTCCTATTATCAATTTTTTCTTCCTTCTCTTGGTATCTTTATTTGAAAAGCAGAAACGTAAGCTTAGGAGCCAGACCATTTTTGGTTCAGCAATGCAGATTGGTGGCTACATTTGAAATTTGGGTTTCATTTCCCTTTAATTAAAACATTCCATTAAAATCTTTTCTATGTATACTCATACACATGGTGATATTGTGTCATTCCATTTGACAAATTCCAATGAAAAGCTTACTTGCCGCTCTATTTATAACCGTATATCAGTCTGGTTCACTGCCAGTACTGCAGATACTTTGGTTGCACGTTTCCTGTTGTGAGTGCGGAGATAATACTTTTCTGTACAAGGGGCATTGGTTCCAAATGTGTGGGAAGCTCGTCAAGTAGCTTTGCTAAATAATATTTATTATCAAATTAAAATAGTCTTTTACAGATATAAGTGAAAAGTAGTTATAAAGCGACATGAAAATCAAAGTAAATGTAATGGTTTTACTACTATTATGAAATTTACTTTGTACTCTTGGTATCCTTTGTTGAAAAGTGTGCCTAGGTAGGCTCATAAGCAGCAATAGCTTACTGAGAGCTAGCTGGTGATTGGTGGCCGCACACAAACGCCTTTTGTCATTGGTTCACCAGATGTGTTTAGTCAGTTCCAATGCATTACTGCAAGCTAACTTAAGGGACACTAAACCCAAATTTTTTCTTTCATGATTCAGACAGAGCATGCAATTTTAAGCAACTTTCTAATTTACTCCTATTATCAATTTTTCTTTGTTCTCTGCTATCTTTATTTGAAAAAGAAGGCATCTAAGCTAAGGAGCCAGCCAATTTTGGGATCTTGGACAGCATTTATCCACCAATCAGCAGAGACAACCCAGGTTGTGAACCAAAAATGGGCCGGCTTTCCTAACTTACATTCTTGCTTTTCAAATAAAGATAGCAAGAGAATGAAGAAAAATTGATAATAGGAGTAAATTAGAAAGTTGCTTAAAATTGCATGCTCTGTCTGAATCATGAAAGAAAAAATTTGGGTTTAGTGTCCCTTAAGTTAGCTTGCAGTAATGCATTGGAACTGACTAATATATATTTTATATATATATATATATATATATATATATATATATATATTTGTTTTTATTATTTTTTTTTAATATTATATATATGTATATATACACACTGGTGTACTGCTGCAGATGTTATCAGCAAAAAAGTATTCACTTGTGTATCACTAGACAAAACATCCAAACACCAGGCAAAACACATAGCATCGGCTATTGAAAGAGACATAAAGTCACCATGACTCACGTTAATTACTTATCACCCTCTTACAATAAACATCATATGCAATGAAAATTCATGCTGTGCCACTGACATTTGATCCTCAAGCAAACAAAATGAACCAGTATATACACTGATATCTGACTGCTGTTAAAACATTTACCAAAATTACAGCAAGAGAAGAAAATTTATTATCCCCTTTATACAAACTGTATGGGACCAGAAAAGATTTTGGAATAGTTTGGATTTCAAAATATTTGTATATTTGCATCTGCAAAAGGGGACAGTTTAGAGAGGGGGTGGCACCAAGTATAAAAAATGCTATCTTAAGTATTTTAATGAGGTGACCAGAAGTCACGATTTTTCTGGGACAGCCGGGAAGCCTGTCCCTAATATTTCAGGTGTCCTGGATTGTTCGAAATTTGCCTTAAAGGGCCATGATACCCAAATGTTGAAACACGGGACAGCTAAGGGAGTGAGCTTCGTGAACACTCATCTTATTTCCCTATTCAATTTAAGCAAGTTTACTATGAAATCTCATGAGAGTTAAGTGAAATCTCATGAGATCACAGTTAAGGAGTTCATGACCTCAGCACTGTTGATGCTGAATGGCTGCAGTTGATTTATTTATATATATTTTTTTTACCTGCAGCTGAGTATAACTTTTTACACAGAACTTACACTGCTGAACTGAGGAAATTGTGAGGTAAAATATCTTCCTTTTTTACATAGAGATTCTCAGGTGATATTTTCCTGTCAGCTTTTTACAGTTATACTGCATCAGTTTCAAGTGATTTAGCATATGAGTATTATGTCCCTTTAAAGAGTACGCTAACACCTTATCAGGAACAGTGATTTATTGCACTAAATAAGTAGCACTCAGTTCTGGCCCACCCCACAATAAATATGTATCACTCATGTTGAACAAGTCCCAGTCTCCTGCAGACTATAAAGTCCCATTAATGTATAATCTAATGTAATATATTATTGTATAGGTCAGCGGCTAGTCTGGTCTTTCAGTTTGCTGTGGTATGTTGGAATGCCTGTCAGCTTGTTAGCTGCATTAGTCTGTGTATGCTGTAGATATATAGTAGTGCTTCTGGTACACTAACTAATAATAATTCTGCTCACAGCTAGTAATAAATCAATAAATAGTTTTTATTGAGGTCTGGTCACCTTACTTTAAGGCAATATTTACATTTCATACTACAACTTATACATGCAACATAAAGGTAGTTTTATATCACATTTAAATCATTTTTATACATAGTACAAATAGAGAGATACTACAGTTCTATAATCAGAAAGCTACTAGCTACTAGTTGTACTAGTTGTTTTTTTTTTTATTGAAAAATGTTCATAGAGTTATAGATGAATAGAGGAAAGGGTCTACACCATGAGACCGCTGCTCCATAACCCTGTCTGCCTGCTCTGAACAGGCAGACGGGAATTGCTACAATTGAACCCGATCGAGTACGATCGGGTTTACTGACACCTCCCTGCTGGCGGCCCATTGGCCGCGAGTCTGCAGGGGGCAGCTTTGCAAAAGCAGCTCTTGCATATTGCTCTCCACATTCAGCGAGGTCTTGCGGACCTGATCCTCACTGTCGGATCAGGTCCGCAATACCCTTGATACATAGGCCCCCATATCTCATGGTGAGAGATAGGTGTCATAACAATAATGCAATAGTCCAGGATGTACAGTCCATATCCTCAGAGAGTGGTTAACACAATATTGTCCGTTAGGTGTCTGTTCCTCTATATGAGACACATTGTAAATGCAGATGAAAAATACATTCTATGAAATAGCATCAACAATATGTTTTATAAAATAAACATAATAACATGATAACATAAAAACTGTTTAACCTTGTAATTTTAAGGTCATCTTCTGCATAAGAATATAGTATATGGCATATTTGCTATTTTAGACTAAAAATGTCTGTTGTGTATCGTTAAAGAGTAGATCAGTGGTTTCATATCTCTGTGTGTAGGGTTAAGGCCATACTATAATATAGATCCATCTGGTTAATTAATTGGTAGTGAAGTTTTTCAAGTCTGACAGTGGAGTGTACTTGGGATCGCTATTCAGGGATAGAAGGGGCGGACTTTTGTTTCCAGTATCTGGGGATGACTTGTTAAGCGCTATTAAGAAGGATAAGTAGGGCATGTGTATATCTTTTGGATAATTTTGGGACAGGTTTGTCTAACAATAAAATGACAGGGTCAAACGGTATCTGTGTGGAGAGTAGTTCATTTATTGCTTCCAACATGGAGGACCAAAAGTTGGAGATAATTGGGCAGGACCACCATATGTGGATAAGCATGCCCTTTTCCACACATTCTCTCCAGCATCTATCTGATGTATTAGGGTAAATTGCTTTAATTTTATTGGGGGTCAGATACCATCTTAATAAGACTTTTTAATTAGTTTCAAAATTTGATGCGGATATGGATGCTTATGCAGTTCGTAGGAAGATGGCATTCCATTCTTCTTTAGATGGGGGGGGGGGGCATGAGATCACGTGACCAGGCATTGGTGTAGGTAGGTAAAGAAGGAGTGTTTGGTAAAATTAATAATTTATATATTAGTGATAATGTGCCTTTAGTTGTAAGATTCCCTTAACATAGAATTTCAAATGGTAGTCTTTGCCTAAAGAGGTTATGTTTGTTAGGATGTGTTGATGTGAAATGTTGTAGTTGGAGATAGATGAGCCAGTTCTTGAAGGGTTCTGGACCTTCCTCAATTAGTTCTATGTTTGTTTTTAGTCTTTATTCATTTGAGATTGTGTAGAATGGTGTAGTGTAGTTTAATGCTGTCATTGGGGTGTGGCTGAAGAATTGTATAAATGACAGAGAGTCGTCTAGCAATATGGATGTCAGTGGGGAGGGTACTGAAGAAATGGGATTTTGTAAATTGAGAATAGTTTTCCAAGTGCGAAAAAATGTGTGCACTATAGGGTAGGTGAGGGATGTTGTGGGCCAAGGTTTCATGGGAAGCCAACATCTGCCTCCAAGCTGTTTGTCATGTAGTAGATGATGTTCTTGTTGGACCCATTCTTTGTTATTTGCATGTTTACACCAGTCTACAATTATTTGAAGTATCGCTGCTCTTCTATATTTTACCAAACATGTTAACCTAGTCCCCCATTCTGTTTGGAAAGGAAAAGGGTAGATTTAGATACTCTAGAGACAGTCCCATGCCATATAAATGTATGCAAAAAGGTCTGGAGTATCGGTAGGTAGGAGTCAGGTAATACTAGTTGTTGTTTTAAATTAATATAGATTATTATTTGCATTTTAGAACACAAAAAAAAATAAACAAAAAATGCAGGCAAAGAAGATTGTGATTTACTGGTGGGAAAATGGTCATTTTTATTAGTTTTATTTTTAAAAACAAAATTAGTTAAAGGGACACTCAATAAAAACTTTCATGATTCAGATAGAGCAGCAATTTTTTTTTTTTTTTTTTTTTTATTAAATATTTTTATTGAGGTAAAAGGCATAATTAGTTACAATTATCATACGTCAACAGTGACATTGATGAGGTTATATAGCGCATTCTACAGTACAACAGTCACATAAATTGTTCCCAAACCTCACATTTTCAATATACAAAGTAATTAAATATCCCATAATAATGTAACTAAACAGTAAACAGACAATTTCCCTTAGCAATTAGTAGTGGCCTCTCTTGGACCACCTATGAGGCATATGAAAATAATGGGAAAATTTAGGGATAACTCAAAGAGAAAGAGACCTCTCTTGGATCTCAAAAGGTGATCTTCTATAAATGTTTTCTAGTAACACCCTGTAGGATATGTTAGGTAACCAAGCAGGCATGGATAGTAATATAAGTAAATAAGTATACAGACGCTTCCAGGCTTGGTCACTGAATATGTAGGATAAGCAGCACTGTCATCACTATCTTGACAAATAGAAAAAGCAGTAGTGTTTCAACTAAGTAGGATAGGGTAGCTAGAGCTTCCTTATATATCAATTGCATGTGTACAATAAACAATAGTGTACTAAGTAGTTAAATAGATAGGCATTTTCATGACCACTGATTACATAGAGAAAATACGTAGTAATACTATAACTAAATTCAGTACACCCAGATTTTCATGTCTATGTAGCTGTACTCATGCGGCGAGTAGCTATTTCTTAGCTGGTTTAATCCATAATAGGTTTATTTGTTGTACGCAAGAGGCAAGCAGCTGTTATATATGTATAAATAAGTAAACCGGAATCAATATGTCTAATAGCTACATATGCAAAGCAGATATCTAGAGATCCCTGAAGATACACAGTTTATATAAAGAGTTAAGTAAAAAAGTATAAGAAACATTCATATTGCTCTAACGATCTATAAAGGGGGCAAACAACAATGATAAACCCTGCTATGACAATCTGAGTTAACAGTTCTGCAGAGATGAATACCTGATGCAAAATACTTTGGATAAGACTTTAACTGAAATCTCTAGTGCTGAATAGTGAAAGTGCTGTATACACTTAACATGGCTGTGTTCTGAAAAAATCCCGGAAGAAATCTGCAGACATTGTGTGTTACTAGGAGGAATGTGGGACTCCCCTATAACATATGACACATTACCGGTGACAAAGGCATCCATAAACTGTCCAAACTATGATAGTCCCCATAAGCGCATAAACCCCTCTAGGTAAAACATTCACCCCCAGAAACGATTATAATATAGCGCAGCAAGTATTAACAACATATTTGGGGGATGTATTTACAGGGATAGCCTGGTATATAAGCTGTGTGCTATGCGGGGCCCAAAGTATATTGAAAGTTCATTGTCCTCAGCAAAATAGTTCTCCAAAGAGTGGCGGATAAAATGTCACTAAGCAGATTTATGGATCCATACCTGAATTGTCCACACATAATCTGCCACACGACTACAGCTTAAGGGTAAATTTAACCCACTCCGGTTTTACTCCGCTGGCAACAGCCTCTGCCCCTAAGATGCGTCTCCTCCCCAGGCAAATCTATCTCCTCTGATGAGGATCCATAGGCCCCAGCTGGATCCTCTGGAGGGGCAACAAAGGGCTGGAGGATAGTATCCGCAGGACTCAGATCCCAAGCGCTATGAGCAGGTACCTTTTTAGGCGAGTTCTGCAGGCTCATCTTTATGTCTTGGTTATTGCTGGCTTTCTGCTTCTGCGTCGGAATCAAGCTTGCAGCAGTCACCTCCTTGTGTCCGGAGCAATCTAACAAGATGGTTTTTCGCTTCGGGCTGGCCATATTCTCCCTTAGCCCGCCTAGCTGCGTGACCGTAGTGATTGGGACACTAGTTGAGAGGCCCTCGCAAGAGCGCAAAGGCGGTAAGCTTTTGTCAGTCATCGTCACCAACGGAGTTTGAAGTTGGCTCTCAATACACTCGGCTTGTAGTTTCTGTGAAGCCCGCGGCTCTCCCATAGCCCTTACACAGATATCTCTTAGAGAAGCATATTCCTCGGTGATGATTGCGCACAGCTCCTTGTAATGAGAATTGAGCATGGCTGCAACTTCCCGTATGATCCGCTTAGAGTCCAGCGCCATATTGGGAGGGTAATGTTTTAGAAATATATAGAGAATTCCCTTGTCTCTGAGGGCAGATGCAGTTTTGCTATCCGGAGTGATAACATAGGGTGCACTACCTTTATATGCAAGAAATGTCAGTGTCTTTGCACTGCGTACCCGGCTTACAAGATACCGGGGGGGGTGTTGAGAGCCTTTACTGAGGTAACTGCCTTAGGCCCCAACGCTCCAGATCGATTTCCAAAGGTTATAATACCAAGAGTTTAGGATCATCCAGCTCAGGATGGACTGTAGAGTAATAATATCAAGGTGTAAACGTTAGATGATCTTCCTGGCCACTGATAAAAGGCAGATTATCTGTGAATCCCTTGGAGCAACCGATATTGCAACCATTCAAGGTGCTGCCCAGAGACACGCCCCCCAGAGCAGCAATTTTAAACAGCTTTCCAATTTACTTCCATTAACTAAATGTGCACAGTATTTTTATATTTAAAATTTTTGAGTCACCAGCTCCTACTGAGCATGTGCAAGAATAAGTGTGTATGCATTTATGAATGGCTGATTGCTGTCACATGGTACGTGTATGCATTTGTGATTGGCTGATGGATGTCACATGGTACAGGGGGAGTGGAAAAAGACATAACTTTTAAAATTGTCAGAAAAAAAAATCTACTACTCATTTGAAGTTCAGACTAAGTGCTATTGCATTGTCTTGTTATCTTGCATGTGTTCATTATTCAAATCTACTGTATTGACTGGTTCTTTTAATAATTGAAAATGTCTGGATTTCAGACTAATTCCAGATGTTGTAATTCTAGATTTGGGGATTTGTATCTGTACTTAATGAACCTCCTATACATACATGCTATTTTCATTTTTCCCCAAAATATGACTAATTAAGCCTTTTACATTGCTGCACCATTTTGGGCAGAATGGACATAGAAACTTAATAACTAATACAAAAATAAAGAAAAAGTACCAAGCATATGCAAATTACAACAGTCAAATTGTTTAAGTCCTTAAAGGGACTTTAAACATTACATAAATACTAGATAGAATTATGCATTCAAAGAAAAGATTAGTCTAAGAATAACATGTAGATGTATTTTTTAAAGTTTCATTAGCTGTTTAAATATTGACAAAATAAGTGTAAAGTTTTAGGGCGCGATCCGATATAGATAGTAGTTTGCGGCGCAAGCGAGGGAACCCGCGTCGCCCGTAGTTTCAGCTCGCAACTCGAGCTATCCCATATATGGCGCCGTCAGATGCTAACGTGCCGTAAGTCAGATAAACCAGCGATGTCCAGAAATCTGCGCAAGTACAAATTTCTGGCGTCGCCAGTGACTTGCGGCACGTTAGAAACTGCCGGCGCCTACAAAACCTGACTAAAGTCTAAATCACCTGCACTGTCTAACACGCCTCCAAAACATAGCCCGACAAGTCTAACACGCCTCCCTAACATAGCCCGACACGTCTAACCCTCTATCCGCTATCCCCCCTCACTAGCCTAACAATAAAATATGTGTTAACCCCTAAACCGCCGCTCCCAAACCCCGCTGCAACCTAATAAAGTTATTAACCCCTAAACCGCCGCCAGCTATATTAAATCTATACCCCCTAAAGTGAGCCCCTAACACCGCCGCCATCTACCTTACCTACCCCCTAAAGTGAGCCCCTACCCCGCCGCTATCTATTTTAAAATTATTAACCCCTAATCTAATCCCCCTACCCCGACGCCATCTATATTAAATTATCTAACCCCTAAAATACTAAACTATCCCTAACAATAAACCTAAGTCTAACCCTACAAATAGCCCTGAAAAGGGCTTTTTGCGTGGCATTGCCCCAAAGTAACAGCTCTTTTGCCAGCCCTTAAAAGGGCTTTTGGCGGGGCTTTGTCACAAAGTAAACTGCTCTTTTGCCTACAATCTACATCCCCCTACACCGCGGCCACCTATAATAAATGTATTAACCCCTAATCTAATCCCCCTACACCGCCGCCAGCTATATTAACTATATTAACCCTAATTATATTAGGGTTCATATAGTTAATATCGTTATTATATTATATATATATTAAGTATAATAACCCTATCTAACTCTAACATCCTAACTAAACTCTTATTAAAATAAATCTAATATTAATATTATTAATTAAAATATTCCTATTTAAATCTAAATACTTACCTATAAAATAAACCCTAAGATAGCTACAATATAATTAATAATTACATTATAGCTATGTTAGGGTTTATATTTATTTTACAGGTAAATTGTTAATTATTTTAACTAGGTATAATAGCTATTAAATAGTTATTATCTATTTAATAGCTACCTAGTTAAAATAATTACCCAATTACCTGTAAAATAAATCCTAACCTAAGTTACAAATACACCTACACTATCAATAAATTAAATAAACTACAAATATCTATCTAAAAATACAATTAAATAAACTAAACTAAATTACAAAAAAAACAAACACTAAATTACAAAAAATAAAAAAAAGATTACAAGATTTTTAAGCTAATTACACCTATTCTAAGCCCACTAATAAAATAATAAACCCCCAAAATAATAAAAATTCCCTACCCTATTCTAAATTAAAAAAAGTTCAAAGCTCTTTTACCTTACCAGCCCTTAAAAGGGCCTTTTGTGGGGGCATGCCCCAAAGAAAACTGCTCTTTTGCCTGCAAAAAAACCCACAATACCACCCCCCAACATTACAACCCACCACCCACATACCCCTAATCTAACCCAAACCCCCCTTAAATAAACCTAACACTACCCCCCTGAAGATCTCCCTACCTTGTATTCACCCAGCCGGGCCGAACCGATCCAGGCGATGTGTTCCAGCAAGCGGCAGAGAGTCTTCTTCCATCCGGGCGATGTCTTGAAGCAAGCGGCAGAGAGTCTTCTTCCATCGGCGACGTCTTCAAGCAAATCGGCATCTTCAATCTTCTTAGTTCGCTACTCCGCCGCGGAGCATCCTTCCGGCACGACGACTTCCCGACGAATGAGGTTCCTTTAAATGACGTCATCCAAGATGGCGTCCGCCGAATTCCGATTGGCTGATAGGATTCTATCAGCCAATCGGAATTAAGGTAGAAAAATCTGATTGGCTGATTGAATCAGCCAATCAGATTCAAGTTCAATCCGATTGGCTGATTGGTTCAGCCAATCGGATTGAACTTGAATCTGATTGGCTGATTCAATCAGCCAATCAGATTTTTCTACCTTAATTCCGATTGGCTGATAGAATCCTATCAGCCAATCGGAATTCGGCGGACGCCATCTTGGATGACGTCATTTAAAGGAACCTCATTCGTCGGGAAGTCCTCGTGCCGGAAGGATGCTCCGCGGCGGAGGAGCGAACTAAGAAGATTGAAGATGCCGATTTGCTTGAAGACATCGCCGATGGAAGAAGACTCTCTGCCGCTTGCTTCAAGACATCGCCCGGATGGATGAAGACTTCACTGCCGCTTGCTGGAACACATCGCCTGGATCGGATGAGGAGTTCTGCCCGGGTGGGTGAAGACAAGGTAGGGAGATCTTCAGGGGGGGTAGTGTTAGGTTTATTTAAGGGGGGTTTGGGTTAGATTAGGGGTATGTGGGTGGTGGGTTGTAATGTTGGGGGGTGGTATTGTGTTTTTTTTTGCAGGCAAAAGAGCAGTTTTCTTTGGGGCATGCCCCCACAAAAGACCCTTTTAAGGGCTGGTAAGGTAAAAGAGCTTTGAACTTTTTTTAATTTAGAATAGGGTAGGGAATTTTTATTATTTTGGGGGTTTATTATTTTATTAGGGGGCTTAGAATAGGTGTAATTAGCTTAAAAATCTTGTAATCTTTTTTTTGTTTTTTGTAATTTAGTGTTTGTTTGTTTTTGTAATTTAGTTTAGTTTATTTAATTGTATTTTTAGATAGATATTTGTAGTTTATTTAATTTATTGATAGTGTAGGTGTATTTGTAACTTAGGTTAGGATTTATTTTACAGGTAATTGGGTAATTATTTTAACTAGGTAGCTATTAAATAGGTAATAACTATTTAATAGCTATTATACCTAGTTAAAATAATTAACAATTTACCTGTAAAATAAATATAAACCCTAACATAGCTATAATGTAATTATTAATTACATTGTAGCTATCTTAGGGTTTATTTTATAGGTAAGTATTTAGATTTAAATAGGAATATTTTAGTTTATAATATGAATTAGATTTATTTAATAAGAATTTAGTTAGGGGTGTTAGGGTTAGATAGAGTTAATATAGTTTATATAAATACTATAGTAACTATATTAACTATATTAACCCTAATATAATTAGGGTTAATATAGTTAACATATATAATGTAATAACTATATTAACTATAATATACTTAGGGTTAATATAGATAATATAGCTGGCGGCGGGGTAGGTAGATTAAATTAGGGGTTAATAATTTTTATATAGATGGCGGCGGTGTAAGGGGTTCACATTAGGCGATAGATCAGTTAGATGGTGGCGGTTTTAGGGGCTCACAGTAGAGGGTTAGTTTATGTAGATGGCGACGGTTTAGGGGTTAAATACTTTATTATGGATTGCGGCGGGGGATCGCGGTTGACAGGGAGATAGACATTGCGCATGCGTTAGGTGTTAGGTTTATTTTAGCAGCCAGTTTAGGGAGTTACGGGGCTCCAATAGTCAGCGTAAGGCTTCTTACGGCTGCTTTTTGTGGCGAGGTGAAAATGGAGTAAGATTTCTCCATTTTCGCCACGTAAGTCCTTACGCTGTATATTGGATACCAAACTGCGCGGGTTTGGTATACCTGCCTATGGCCCAAAAAACTACGGGCGACGGCAGAAATATACGCGCGTAACTTCTAGGTTACGCCGTATATAGGATACCAAACCCGCGCAAATATTGGCGTCGCCAGCTTTTGCGGGCGACGATTTTTATCGGATCGACCCCTTAGTGTCTATAAAACAATGGGAGCTGCCATGTTGTAACTTAGGTTACCTTCTCTGCTGTGGCCAATTAGAGACAGTTATAAATAGGTCACTAGAGTGTGCAGCCAATGGCTGTGTGGAATATAACAGTGTTCCTCACTTCAACTTCTAACAGCAACTGAAAAGCTCAGAATTTCCGAATGGAATTACAGAAAAAGGGGACAAAATAAATAATGAAAGTATATTGCAGAGTTGTTTTTATATATTCGATTTACCATTTTTTTAGTACCATCACAAAGTGTTTAATGTCCCTTTAAAATCACAAGAAAGTACAATCATATAGATTATATAAATAACTTCAGACGATAACTTGGCAATTATAAACAGTTATAGCTAGGAGTTTGTCACCTATTGTTATCAGATGTTTTTATTTAGTAAAAAGAAATATCTTTTTGATGGAGAAAAAAAATCTATGAGATATGTCATATCTGAAAAGTGTAATGCTAAGATAGATAGCAGGGATAGGTGAATGTTTATTAACATTCAAGAAATTAAACAAATTTAAAGGGACAGTCAAGTCCAAAAAAACTTTCATGTTTCAAATAGGGCATGTCATTTTAAATAACTTTCCAATTTACTTTTAAATTTTGCTTTGTTCTCTTGGTATTCTTAGTTAAAAGCTAAACCTAGGAGGTTCATATGCTAATTTCTTAGACCTTGAAGGCCGCCTCTAATCTAAATCCATTTTTTACCACTAGAGGGCATTAGTTCACGTGTTTCATGTAGATAACATTGAGCTCATGCACGTGAATTTACCATGGAGACAGCTCTGATTGACTAAAATGCAGGTCTGTCAAAAGAACTGAAATAAGGGGGCAGTCTGCTGAGGCTTAGATACAAAGTAATTACAGAGGTAAAATGTGTATAATTATAACTGTGTTGGTTATGCAAAACTGGGGAATTGGTAGTTAAGTGATTATCTTTAAAACAACAAAAATTCTGGTGTTGACTGTCCCTTTAACACATTAATTTGTTCGTTTCGATTTCGACATTCTAACATTCGTTTAATGTAATAGTATTTCTAATCCTATCTTTCAATTTAATTTTGGATTCAAATTTTTCTAATTCAAATCAAATTATGTAATAGTTAGACATGTGTAACACTAAAAAATTTGTTTAGTTTAGTTTTCATTGGTTAAATAAATAATTTTATTTCGGCAAATTAGTTTAGTTAAGTTTAAAAAAAAAAAAATTAGTTATGTAAAGTTAAATCGTTTTTTTGGATCCGTTGTTTTTTTTAATAAACCTATTAACCCCTAAACCGCCATTCCCAAATGTCACCAACACTAACTAAACCTATTAACCCCTAAACCGCAAGTTCCCCAACATCGCCGACACTAACTAAACCTATTAACCCCTAAACCACAGTTCCCCGATATCGCCAACACTAACTAAAACAATAACTAAACCTATTAACCACTAAACCGCCGTACACCCACAAGGTCAACACTAACTAAACCTATTAACCCCTAAACCGCTGGCCCCCACATCTCAACAACCTAAATTAAACTATATTAACCCCTAAACCTAACACCTCCTAACTTTAACATAATTAAAATAGACCTAAATTAAAGTTACAATTATTAACTACTTATTTAAAAATAAATACAAACTTAGCTGTGAAATATAAATAAAACCTAAGCTTACACTAATAAAACCTAACAGTACTAAAAATAAAAAACCTAACATTACTAAAAAATAAAAAATAAAAAAATTACTAAAAAATTATAACTACAATTACAAAAAATAAAAAAACTTAAATAAAAAAAATAAAAAAACTACCATTACAAAAATTAACAAACGAAATTATCCAAAAAAAATTAAAATTATTCCTATTCTAATACCCCATTTTTTTTAAAAAAACACACCAAAATAAAAAATCCCTAATCTATAATAAACTACCAAGGGCCCTTAAAAGGGCCTTTTGTAGGGCATTGCCCTAAAGTTAACAGCTCTTTTGCAAAAATATCAAAACAAACATCCCCTAACATTACAAACCCCCACCCCCCCAAACCCACAAAATAAACCATTGCCTCAAAAAGGGCATTTGTATGGGCATTCGGCTCTTTTTCTGGCCATTAAAAATAAAAAATGCCTAATCTAAAAAAAAAAACACCACAAAAATAAAAAAAATCCTATTACAAAAAATAACAAACGAAATTATTCAAAATAATAAAAATTATTCCTATGCTAATACCCCGTTTAAAAAAAAAAAACACCCCAAAATAAAAAAAAACCTAATCTATAATAAACTACCAATGGCCTTAAAAGGGCCCTTTGTAGGGCATTGCCCTAAAGTTAACAGCTCTTTTGCTAACAAAAACAACACCCCCCCCAACATTACAAACCCCCACCCCCCAAACCCACAAAATAAAAAAAAACTAACAAAAAAAAAAACCTTATCTACCCATTGCCCTGAAAAGGGCATTTGTAATGGCATTCAGTTCTTTTTCGGCCCATTAAAATAAAAAAGCCCTAATCTAAAAAAAACAACACCCCAAAAAAAAAAAAAAACTAACACTAACCCCAAAATCGGTACTCACAGTTGGTGAAGTCCGGCGAATGATCTTCCACCCAGCAGCGAAGCATCTTCATCTAGGCGGCTCTATCTTCATCCATCGCGGGACCGGCATCTTCTTCATCCCTGCGGAGGCGGATCGGTCGATGCACAGAGGCGGAGGTACAGGTGAAGGTCCATTGGTCCGACGAGGAGGTCCTCTTCATACGATCGTCCGCCGCACACTTAGGCTTCAATGCAAGGTACCCCTTTTATATTGGGGTACCGTTGCATTCCTATTGGCTGAAAAATTAAAATCAGCTAATAGGAATTAGAGCTGCTTAAATCCTATTGGCTGATTTGAACAGCCAATAGGATTTAAGCAGCTCTCATTCCTATTGGCTGATTCAAATCAGTCAATAGGAATGAGAGCTGCTTAAAGGGACACTAAACCCCAAAAATGTATTTCATGATTCAGGTAGAGAATAGAATTTTAAATATCTTTCCAAGTTACTTCTATTATCTAATTTGCTTCATTCTTTAGATAATCTTTGTTAAAGAAATAGAAATGCACATGGGTTAGCCAATCACACAAGGCATCTATGTGCTTCTACCAATCAGCAGCTATTGAGCATATCTAGATATGCTACTCAGCAAAGAATATCAAGAGAATGAAGCAAATTAGATAATAGAAGTAAATTAGAAAGTTGTTTAAAATTGCATGCTCTCACTAAATCATGAAAGAAAAAATGTGGGTTTCATGTCCCTTTAAATCCTATTGGCTGTTTAAATCAGCTTTATTTAATAGCTTTATTTAGTGATTTAGTTAGTGTTGGCAAAGTCGGAGAACTGCGATTTAGATTAGAACAATGAAAAATTCCGAATATAAATAATGGATCCGAAAATTCAGAAACTGATTTACTCATTTTCGGGAACTTTTCAGGATTTTAGTTATGGTGGCAATTCAGAAATTCAGATGCATTCAAATCTCCGAATTGGCAAAAATCTGGTCAAAACAAAACGCACATGTATAGTAATATTTGAATTAAAAAAAAATTAATCTATATATTTGTAATAGTATTTGTAAGGCTCTCTTTAAATTTAATATTCAAATTATGCAATACTTGCAGAAAAAGTCGAATCAATATATTTGTATCTATTATGTATGAATTTACAAAAATTGCCTACCACATGAACTATTGAACTTCTGAATAGTATTTGTTAAATCGATTTTTACATTCAAAATTTCAAATGTGGATATTTGATCTAATTATGCACATTCAAATACAAAAGTAACAGTCGAAAACCTGAAATAACATTCTATTACCGAATTTTAATAGATTTTCATCCAAAACAAATGTCCACAGGACTATTTGTTGTACCAAGCGAATTGCACTTTCACCACATTCGCCCACCCCTAATAGATAGATCACCATAAATAAAAAAAGAGCAACAGCAGTTCCTTGTTAGAGATTTGAAGTACAGTTGTCCAATTTATACCTAATTGTTAATATAATAAAGTTTTTTTCTAATGAGAGTGTGTTGAACACCAGAGTGAACCACTCTATCACAAAGGGCACTTCTGCCCTTTGTCAGTAGTGTGAGATGAGCAGTTTGGCACTATTTGTCATGATTTTAAACAAAGATTTCCTACAAGAACAAGGAAGTTTTGCCAAATCATTTGTGAAAAGAACATTTTTATAAGTTATAATAATACAACCTTGAAAAATAAAAGCATTTTAATATTTTAAATTGTATGACACAAATAACAGTCTGACTGCAGAACAGGCAACATAGAAAGCAACGTTGGGCTCTTCCCCAATTAAACAAAAATCTTTATATATATATATACACACACACACACACATAGGAACGAACAACCGGCTCAATAACATTGTTAGCCTGTTCTATGGCGATTTACCACCTGGGTGCAGCTTCTTTTAGTTTTTATCCGTGGGGGAAGACAGAACACTCTCCAGAGTGGATCAAGCAAAGAGACTAGCCAGATCTCCACTGAACTGCAAACAATCAATTTTTTCCAGCCACTGAATCTCTTTTTAAAGACCTTTATTTCTTAGGCAGGGTATATAAGTATAACAAACAATACCAACAACGTTTCAAACCTGCAATAGGTTCTTCGTCATGTAGAGTAGAACTTTCCTGTAGTATATCAGTCT
This sequence comes from Bombina bombina, assembly GCF_027579735.1. NCBI lineage: Eukaryota > Metazoa > Chordata > Amphibia > Anura > Bombinatoridae > Bombina > Bombina bombina. The sequence goes on along the minus strand of NC_069499.1, from coordinate 185,174,185 downwards.
GATCCCGCCTATTATGTTCAGTCCAGCGCTGAAATAAATACCAGGCAATTTCTCTCTGAAAAAGGAACACAGCAATCCCAAATGATCGTTTCAGCCTTCATTGGGCCTCATCAGTGAGGTGTAGCTATACTCCTCTAAGCACACTGAGCAAGAAGCGCACTCAAAGGAACGATCAACCAACTCAATACCATTGTTAGCCTGTTCTATGGTGATTTACCACCTGGGTACAGCTTCTTTTAGCCCAGTAATGCTTTTCACAGAGTTGAACTGTAGGAAATATACATTTCTAATTGGTCAGTTTAATCACTAGCCAATAGTCACATTGTTCTCCAGAATTAAAGGGCCTAAAAGTGCAAAAAGTAATGCTTTGTCAGCCAATCAGATTGAGCTCGCATTCTATTGGCTGATCGGAACAGCCAATAGAATGTGAGCTCAATCTGATTGGCTGATTGGATCAGCCAATCGGATTGAACTTGATTCTGATTGGCTGATTCCATCAGCCAATCAGAATATTCCTACCTTAATTCCGATTGGCTGATAGAATCCTATCAGCCAATCGGAATTCGAGGGACGCCATCTTGGATGACGTCCCTTAAAGGAACCATCATTCTTCAGTTGGACGTCGCCGGATGAAGATGGGTCCGCGGTGGAGGTCTTCAGGATGGAGCCGGTCCTCATCGGATGAAGATAGAAGATGCCGCTTGGAAGATGATGGTTGCCGGTCCGGATCTACTCTTCTTCCCGGATAGGATGAAGACTTTGGAGCCTCTTCTGGACCTCTTCAGTGGATGTCTAGCCCCCGCTTGGGTTGGATGAAGATATCGGAGCCAGGACGGATCGGTGTGATACCCGGTGAGGTGAAGACAAGGTAGGATGATCTTCAGGGGCTTAGTGTTAGGTTTATTTAAGGGGGGTTTGGTTTAGATTAGGGGTATGTGGGTGGTGGGTTGTAATGTTGGGGGGGGGAGTATTGTATTTTTTTTTTACAGGCAAAAGAGCTGAACTTCTTGGGGCATGCCCCGCAAAGGGCCCTGTTCAGGGTTGGTAAGGTAAAAGAGCTTTGGACTTTAGTAATTTAGAATAGGGTAGGGCATTTTTTATTTTGGGGGGCTTTTGTTATTTTATTAGGGGGCTTAGAGTAGGTGTAATTAGTTTAAAATTGTTGTAAGATTTTCCTTATGTTTGTAAATATTTTTTTATTTTTTGTAACTTAGTTCTTTTTTATTTTTTGTACTTTAGTTTATTTCATTGTAGTTATTTGTAGATATTGTATTTAATTAATGTATTGATAGTGTAGTGTTAGGTTTAATTGTAGGTAATTGTAGATATTTTATTTAATTAATTTAATGATAGTGTAGTGTTAGGTTTAATTGTAACTTAGGTTAGGATTTATTTTACAGGTAATTTTGTTATTATTTTAACTAGGTAACTATTAAATAGTTCTTAACTATTTAATAGCTATTGTACCTGGTTAAAATAATTACAAAGTTACCTGTAAAATAAATATTAATCCTAAAATAGCTATAATATAATTATAATTTATAGTGTAGCTATATTAGGATTTATTTTACAGGTAAGTATTTAGCTTTAAATAGGAATAATTTATTTAATAAGAGATAATTAATTTCGTTAGATGTAAATTATATTTAATTTAGGGGGGTGTTAGTGTTAGGGTTAGACTTAGCTTTAGGGGTTAATACATTTATTAGAATAGCGGTGAGCTCCAGTCGGCAGATTAGGGTTTAATAATTGAAGTTAGGTGTCGGCGATGTTAGGGAGGGCAGATTAGGGGTTAATACTATTTATTATAGGGTTAGTGAGGCGGATTAGGGGTTAATAACTTTATTATAGTAGCGCTCAGGTCCGCTCGGCAGATTAGGGGTTAATAAGTGTAGGCAGGTGGAGGCGACGTTGTGGGGGGCAGATTAGGGGTTAATAAATATAATATAGGGGTCGGCGATGTTAGGGCAGCAGATTAGGGGTACATAGGGATAATGTAAGTAGCGGCGGTTTACGGAGCGGCAGATTAGGGGTTAATAATAATATGCAGGGGTCAGCGATAGCGGGGGCGGCAGATTAGGGGTTAATAAGTGTAAGGTTAGGGGTGTTTAGACTCGGGGTACATGTTAGAGTGTTAGGTGCAGACGTAGGAAGTGTTTCCGCATAGCAAACAATGGGGCTGCGTTAGGAGCTGAACGCGGCTTTTTTGCAGGTGTTAGGTTTTTTTTCAGCTCAAACAGCCCCATTGTTTCCTATGGGGGAATCGTGCACGAGCACGTTTTTGAGGCTGGCCGCGTCCGTAAGCAACTCTGGTATCGAGAGTTGAAGCTGCGTTAAATATGCTCTACGCTCCTTTTTTGGAGCCTAACGCAGCCTTTATGTGGACTCTCAATACCAGAGTTATTTTTATGGTGCGGCCAGAAAAAAGCCAGCGTTAGCTTTTACCGACAAAACTCTAAATCTAGCCGTAAGTGTTTTAATTCTATCCAGCATTTATTTAGTGTTTAATGTCCCTTTAAGGACCAGCACAGTACCTTGTACAGCGGCTGTGTTCTGGGCTTCTAGTGCACCTTTCTTAAATTATACAAATACCGGTATATACTTGTGTGAAGTAGTTTTGAATTGGGTACATGCTATTTAGCTTACAGTCTAAGCAAAGCAAATTCTAGCATTAGAGCAATACATCCATCTTTGTAGTATTTGGCCTTTATTTGCTATAAATTAATTGGAAAAATAGATATATGGGGCGCGATCCGATATATGGCGCAGGTTTCAGCGCAAGCGTGGAAACCTGCGCCGCCGTAAGTCTGACAAACCAGCGATGTCCAGAAATCTGCATAAGCACAAATTTCTGGAGTCGCCAGTGACTTATGGCACTTTAGAAACTGCCGCCGCATAAAAAACCTGACTAAGTTATAAAATCTCCCGTACTGTCTAACACGCCTCCCAAACATAGCCCGACACGTATACCCCTCTATCCGCAATCCCCCCTCTCACTCCTAATAATAAATATATTAACCCCGAAACCGCCGCTCCCGGACCCCGCCGCCAGCTACATTATCTATATTACCCCATAATCTGACCCCCCTACACCGCCGCTAGCTACATTAAATGTTTTACCCCCTAATGTGAGCCCCCCTACTCCGCCGCCACCTACATTAACTATGTTACCCCCTAATATGATCCCCCTACACCGCCGCCACCTATTTAAACTATATTACCCCTTAATATGATCACCCTACACCGCCGCCACCTATTTAAACTATATTAACCCCTAATGTGAGCCCCCTACACCGCCGCCACCTATATTATATGTACTACCCCCTAATCTGACCCCCTTACACCGCCACCACCTATATTAAAATTATTAACCCCTAATCTAATCCCCCTTACACCGCCGCCACCTATATTAAAATTATTAACCCCTAATCTAATCCCCCTTACACCGCCGCCACCTATATTAAAATTATTAACCCCTAATCTAATCCCCCTATACCGCCGCCACCTATATTAAATTTATTAACCCCTAAAATACTAAAATTTCCCTACCACTAAACCTAAGTCTAACCCTACAAATAGCCCTGAAAAGGGCCTTTTGCGTGGCATTGCCCCAAAGTAACCAGCTCTATTACCAGCCCTTAAAAGGGCCTTTTGCGGGGCATTGCCACAAAGTAACCATCTCTTTTACCAGCCCTTAAAAGGGCTTTTTGCGGGGCATTGTCACAAAGTAAACAGCTCTTTTGCCTGTAATGTAATCTACTCCCCCTACACCACCGCAACCTATATTAAATATATTAACCCCTAATCTGACCCCCATAATAATCTTCTACAGTTTACCAAGTACATCACCCACTGGTCCAGGTATATAGACGATATCTTGTTTGTATGGGAGGGCTCTATAGAATTACTCCATGAATTCATTGCTACCCTTAATGATAATCCGTTTGGACTATATCTAACTATGACATGTGATGATCATAAGGTAGAATTTCTAGATATATCTATTCGTAAGAGTAACAATAAACTAGAGACAGAAACCTTTAGAGAGCCCACGGCAACAAACAATATCCTCAATGCTAACAGTTTCCATCACCCTAACACCATTAGGAGTTTACCAACTGGGGAGTATTTGAGGATTCGCAGGAATTCGTCATCACTAGAATCCTTCCAGAAGGCTGCTGATGAATTAAGGAACAGATTACTTCTAAGGGGTTATTCTAGAAAGTCTCTTAAGAGAGCCTATCAGAAAGCACTACATAAAAACAGGGAGGAACTTTTAAGACCCAAAAGGATACAATCCAATTCCAATCCGTTAAGATTCATCTCTACATATTGTAACCAAAGCCAACAGGTATCTAATATACTATCCAAACACTGGCATATCTTACAATTAGATGAACAGCTTAACTCCATTATCCCACAGAATCCTTTGTGCACCTATAGACGTGCAAACAATCTAAGTGATCAACTAACCTCCAGCCACTTTGACAGAAATGCCAAAAAAGCTCCGATCTATAAAGGATCTATAGCATGTGGTAATTGTAAAAACTGCACATATATGGTTAAAAAGAAATATATGTTAGATAGATTTAACAAAAAATGGATGACTCAAAATCACATCACTTGTAAAACATTGAATGTTATTTATTGTCTATCATGCATCTGCAACTATTTTTACGTAGGTATGACCACTAGACCAATGGGGGTTAGAATCACTGAGCACCTAAGCAACATTAGGAATGCAGCAAAGGATGTAGAAAAGGGCAAACAAATCACCAGTGTTGCCAGGCATTTTCTACACTGTCATGAAGGAAAAACTACGGCCTAGATTTGGAGTTTGGCGGTAAAAGGGCTGTTAACGCTCCGCGGGCTTTTTTCTGGCCGCACCATAAATTTAACTCTGGTATTGAGAGTTCAAACAAATGCTGCGTTAGGCTCCAAAAAAGGAGCGTAGAGCATTTTTACCGCAAATGCAACTCTCGATACCAGACTTGCTTACGGACGCGGCCAGCCTCAAAAACGTGCTCGTGCACGATTCTCCCATAGGAAACAATGGGACTGTTTGAGCTGAAAAAAAACCTAACACCTGCAAAAAAGCAGCGTTCAGCTCCTAACGCAGCCCCATTGTTTCCTATGGGGAAACACTTCCTACGTCTGCACCTAACACCCTAACATGTACCCCGAGTCTAAACACCCCTAACCTTACACTTATTAACCCCTATTCTGCCGCCCCCGCAATCGCTGACCCCTGCATATTTTTTTTAACCCCTAATCTGCCGCTCCGTAAACCGCCGCAACCTACGTTATCCCTATGTACCCCTAATCTGCTGCCCTAACATCGCCGACCCCTATATTATATTTATTAACCCCTAATCTGCCCCCCTCAACGTCGCCGACACCTGCCTACACTTATTAACCCATAATCTGCCGAGCGGACCTGAGCGATACTATAATAAAGTTATTAACCCCTAATCCGCCTCACTAACCCTATCATAAATAGTATTAACCCCTAATCTGCCCTCCCTAACATCGCCGACACCTAACTTCAATTATTAACCCCTAATCTGCCGAGCGGACCTCACCGCTATTCTAATAAATGTATTAACCCCTAAAGCTAAGTCTAACCCTAACACTAACACCCCCCTAAGTTAAATATTATTTACATCTAACGAAATTAATTAACTCTTATTAAATAACTTATTCCTATTTAAAGCTAAATACTTACCTGTAAAATAAATCCTAATATAGCTACAATATAAATTATAATTATATTATAGCTATTTTAGGATTTATATTTATTTTACAGGCAACTTTGTAATTATTTTAACCAGGTACAATAGCTATTAAATAGTTAAGAACTATTTAATAGTTACCTAGTTAAAATAATAACAAATTTACCTGTAAAATAAATCCTAACCTAAGATATAATTAAACCTAACACTACCCTATCAATACATTAATTAAATAAACTACCTACAATTACCTACAATTAACCTAACACTACACTATCAATAAATTAATTAAACACAATTCCTACAAATAAATACAATTAAATAAACTAGCTAAAGTACAAAAAATAAAAAAGAACTAAGTTACAAAAAATAAAAAAATATTTACAAACATAAGAAAAATATTACAACAATTTTAAACTAATTACACCTACTCTAAGCCCCCTAATAAAATAACAAAGCCCCCCAAAATAAAAAATTCCCTACCCTATTCTAAATTAAAAAAGTTACAAGCTCTTTTACCTTACCAGCCCTGAACAGGGCCCTTTGCGGGGCATGCCCCAAGAATTTCAGCTCTTTTGCCTTTTAAAAAAAACATACAATACCCCCCCCCAACATTACAACCCACCACCCACATACCCCTAATCTAACCCAACCCCCCCTTAAAGAAACCTAACACTAAGCCCCTGAAGATCTTCCTACCTTGTCTTCACCATCCAGGTATCACCGATCCGTCCTGGCTCCAACATCTTCATCCAACCCAAGCGGGGGTTGGCGATCCATCATCCGGTGCTGAAGAGGTCCAGAAGAGGCTCCAAAGTCTTCCTCCTATCCGGCAAGAAGAGGACATCCGGACCGGCAAACATCTTCTCCAAGCGGCATCTTCGATCTTCTTCCATCCGGTGCGGAGCGGGTCCATCTTGAAGCAGGCGACGCGGATCCATCCTCTTCTTCCGTTGTCTCCCGACTAATGACGGTTCCTTTAAGGGACGTCATCCAAGATGGCGTCCCTCGAATTCCGATTGGCTGATAGGATTCTATCAGCCAATCGGAATTAAGGTAGTAATTTTCTGATTGGCTGATGGAATCAGCCAATCAGAATCAAGTTCAATCCGATTGGCTGATCCAATCAGCCAATCAGATTGAGCTCGCATTCTATTGGCTGTTCCGATCAGCCAATAGAATGCGAGCTCAATCTGATTGGCTGATTGGATCAGCCAATCGGATTGAACTTGATTCTGATTGGCTGATGGAATCAGCCAATCAGAAAATTACTACCTTAATTCCGATTGGCTGATAGAATCCTATCAGCCAATCGGAATTCGAGGGACGCCATCTTGGATGACGTCCCTTAAAGGAACCGTCATTAGTCGGGAGACAACGGAAGAAGAGGATGGATCCGCGTCGCCTGCTTCAAGATGGACCCGCTCCGCACCGGATGGAAGAAGATCGAAGATGCCGCTTGGAGAAGATGTTTGCCGGTCCGGATGTCCTCTTCTTGCCGGATAGGAGGAAGACTTTGGAGCCTCTTCTGGACCTCTTCAGCACCGGATGATGGATCGCCAACCCCCGCTTGGGTTGGATGAAGATGTTGGAGCCAGGACGGATCGGTGATACCTGGATGGTGAAGACAAGGTAGAAAGATCTTCAGGGGCTTAGTGTTAGGTTTCTTTAAGGGGGGTTTGGGTTAGATTAGGGGTATGTGGGTGGTGGGTTGTAATGTTGGGGGGGGTATTGTATGTTTTTTTTAAAAGGCAAAAGAGCTGAAATTCTTGGGGCATGCCCCGCAAAGGGCCCTGTTCAGGGCTGGTAAGGTAAAAGAGCTTGTAACTTTTTTAATTTAGAATAGGGTAGGGAATTTTTTATTTTGGGGGGCTTTGTTATTTTATTAGGGGGCTTAGAGTAGGTGTAATTAGTTTAAAATTGTTGTAATATTTTTCTTATGTTTGTAAATATTTTTTTATTTTTTGTAACTTAGTTCTTTTTTATTTTTTGTACTTTAGCTAGTTTATTTAATTGTATTTATTTGTAGGAATTGTGTTTAATTAATTTATTGATAGTGTAGTGTTAGGTTAATTGTAGGTAATTGTAGGTAGTTTATTTAATTAATGTATTGATAGGGTAGTGTTAGGTTTAATTATATCTTAGGTTAGGATTTATTTTACAGGTAAATTTGTTATTATTTTAACTAGGTAACTATTAAATAGTTCTTAACTATTTAATAGCTATTGTACCTGGTTAAAATAATTACAAAGTTGCCTGTAAAATAAATATTAATCCTAAAATAGCTATAATATAATTATAATTTATATTGTAGCTATATTAGGATTTATTTTACTGGTAAGTATTTAGCTTTAAATAGGAATAAGTTATTTAATAAGAGTTAATTAATTTCGTTAGATGTAAATTATATTTAAGTTAGGGGGGTGTTAGTGTTAGGGTTAGACTTAGCTTTAGGGGTTAATCCATTTATTATAGTAGCGATGAGCTCCGGTCGTCAGATTAGGGGTTAATAATTGAAGGTAGGTGTCGGCGATGTTAGAGAGGGCAGATTAGGGGTTAATACTATTTATGATAGGGTTAGTGAGGCGGGTTAGGGGTTAATAACTTTATTATAGTAGCGGTGCGGTACGCTCGGCAGATTAGGGGTTAATAAGTGTAGGCAGGTGTCGGCGACGTTGTGGGGGGCAGATTAGGGGTTAATAAATATAATATAGGGGTCGGCGGTGTTAGGGGCAGCAGATTAGGGGTACATAGGGATAACGTAGGTGGCGGCGCTTTGCGGTCGGCAGATTAGGGGTTAATTATTTTAAGTAGCTGGCGGCGACGTTGTGGGGGGCAGGTTAGGGGTTAATAAATGTAATACAGGGGTCGGCGGGGTTAGGGGCAGCAGATTAGGGGTACATAAGTATAACGTAGGTGGCGGTCGGCAGATTAGGGGTTAAAATATTTTAATCGAGTGGCGGCGATGTGGGGGGAGCTCGGTTTAGGGGTACATAGGTAGTTTATGGGTGTTAGTGTACTTTAGGGTACAGTAGTTAAGAGCTTTATGAACCGGCGTTAGCCAGAAAGCTCTTAACTCCTGCTATTTTCAGGCGGCTGGAGTTTTGTCGTTAGAGCTCTAACGCTCACTTCAGAAACGACTCTAAATACCGGCGTTAGGAAGATCCCATTGAAAAGATAGGATACGCAAATGGCGTAGGGGGATCTGCGGTATGGAAAAGTCGCGGCTGAAAAGTGAGCGTTAGACCCTTTAATCACTGACTCCAAATACCAGCGGGCGGCCAAAACCAGCGTTAGGAGCCTCTAACGCTGGTTTTGACGGCTACCGCCGAACTCCAAATCTAGGCCTAATACTTTTAAGTTCTGGGGACTGGAAACAATACGCCCAGGAATACGTGGAAGGGATATGGAACAAGCCCTTTTGAAAAAAGAGGCGAGATGGATTTTTAACTTAAATGCTGTCATGCCTAATGGCATGAATGAGAATAATAATTTTTGGGCATTCCTCTAATTTTTAACTGCACATTTCATATTCATCTCTTGCAAATATATCAACCATAATTGATGATCATTAGCAAACCGAATTCTAATGTGCACCCAGAAAAATTTCCGCAGAGGACACTTTTTATGTGCTTAACGGATCACTGTATTATTTTACTTACGAAGATACAATGATATAATGGATATGTTACTTTATATGCTTGGGATTCTCGAATGATTATATAATGTCTAAGTTGGTTTAGACTTAGATCAAATATATCCAATTTATTATAACTTATTAAGCACCATATGTCTTTTATACATAAACCGTTAATGCTTTCAGCTATAATAAACTTATCAAATGAGCTATAGTTCATAATCCGGACTTATTGGTATACTAGGTATATGATAATTGCCTACTGCAATGACTATTGTACCGAAGTAATCACAAGCTCATGGAACGATTTTGGGTGCACATACAATCGGAATATTCACAGTGATCGCAGCAACAGCAAAAGTTACAGCCAATCCTGCTATGACCGTAGATAACAATAGGCTATCTCTGATTGGGCCTGTAGTAAGTTATTACAACCAATCGGTCACTGACTTCCAACCCCATAGCACGCTACTCTGAATCGCTTGTGATTCGCTGAAAGGTGGGCGTGATGCAAACGCACGCTACGATTGGGTGGATAGAATAGGGGTTTGGTTTAAAAGGTGCTGTAAGCGAGTCACTCGTCTTGTCAAATTCAGATTGCACATTGAGAAAGTCTGCTACTCGGCCGAAACGCGTTTGTGCCTAACAGAACAGTATGCTTATTCAAGCATAAGTGTTTTTAATAATTTTATTCCTCACACCGAAATCCACTGCAAGGGACGTGTGCACACAGAATAGAAGCCATCCCTGTCACCTGAAGCCAGCGTATCCTGTTACTGGCCAGCAATACAGGGGGGTGGTGGAATCTGTGTTCACTGTCTGGGTATATTGCAGGGTGATTTTCACTGGTGCGAATGTATAGGGAATTGTGGGGCCTTTTGTAATTGGTGAGAGTGTCTTGTTCATTTTCACTCTTTTTAATCGTGGTTAAATAAATATTAAGTTTTAACTTAACCTTATACTTCTGAATAGTTGAATATCTCAACATACTTACTAATAATCATAGGAATGAGTGCTAATTAACCCCTTCTTGTCCAGTCTCTTCCCCCTATCCTTATTCTAGTAATTATATCAAGGGTTAGCACCAGGGAATATCATATCCCCTTTTTTCCTACTATATTATTTTTCACAGTGCCAGACTTAACTGTTTCTTTATAAAAAAATGGTATATAATCTATAGAGGTTCAATTAACAAGAGAGCGGACAATTAAGGTGAAACAAATAGTGAGCAAAAATATCAACATTGCTTGTGTCACTTAAGCACGGAAACTGGGGAAATACATTGGTCCTTAAAGGGTTAAACCTGTCATCCTCATAACGTTTGTGTACATATTAAAATAAAAGGTCAGGGTCCAGTCATTGCACAGATGGCGCGGTGGAAGCTGCAGTGTAACAGAACGACTGACTGCTAAACATGTTTCAAATATGATTTTCACTTTCAAAGGCCATGATAACCAAATGTTGAAACAATTGAAAAATATCACCTGAACATCTCTATGTAAAAAAGAAAAATATTTTACCTCAAAATGTCCTAAGTATTCACACCCCATTGTAAAGGACTTTAAGCAGCAAATCAGTATGCCTGTCCCGGGATCTGCAAGGAAGTGAGCCTCATGCACACTCATGTTATTTCCCTATTCAGTTTAAGGAAGTTTAGAATTAAATCTCATGAGAGTTAAGTGAAATCTCATGAGATCACAGTAAAGGAGTTTGTTTTTTTTTAACCTGCAGCTAAAGTATAACTTCTTACACAGGACTTACTCTGGTGAGCTGAGGAAGTTGTGAGATAAAATATCTTCCTTTTTTATATAGAGATGCTCAGGTGATATTTTCCTGTCAGCTTTTTACAGTTATTCTGCATCACAAAAGTGATTTAGCATATGAGTATTATTTCCTTTTAAGCTAGACAGTGTAGGGTTCAATACTAACATCATTGGTCATTATCTTAAAATCTCAAAATATTTCTTTCATGATTGTGATAGAGAATACAATTTTAAACAACATTCCAATTTACTTCTGTTATCTAATTTGCTTCACTATTTAGGTATCCTTTGTTGAAGAAATGGCAATGCACATGGGTGAGACAATCACATTAAGCATCTATGTTCAGCCGCCAATCAGCAGCATATTTAGATATTTATATTTATATATTTATATTCAACAAACAATGAAGCAAATTATATAATAGACCTAAAATGGAAAGTTGTTGAAAATTGCATGCTCTATCTGAATCATGAAAGAAAAATAAATTCCCTGATAATTTTTGTGTGAATGTTTCGATGATTTGTTTTGTAAGATGTTTAAAATATGAATTTTATTGTGCACTTTTCATATGAAAATTCAGTATACGCCCCTTAGCAACACCCTGTTTTCAGGGAAATAGAAGTACTGGTGAACACTCTTTAATAATCTCGTCAGCCCAGAGACTTTTAGATCCTCGGGCCCTAAGTAGAGTTTTGGATGAGAAGATGAGACACATGCATTATAATGTAATGCTCAAAAATTGGCCTAATTCTCAGAAGCTCTCTGGGCGTTTGAGATTCTCTAAGAAATCGCACCAGTACTATGAAGTCCATGTTGAAATTTTACAGTTTTTACCTTGAGAATAGGGTTCCCAGCTGTCCACAAAAATACTGAACAACTCTAAGTGATTTGGCAGAGGTGGTAGGTGGGACGTGGGGTTACACACTGAGTAGTTATTTTATTTCCTTGACTTCCAGTAACATCCAAAATCACTAATTTTACCTATTTGACTGCCAGTAACACATACAGTAGTGATTTAACCCTCCCTTGGCTGCCAGTAGTACACACACTAACCTTACCCCAGTGGCTTCATACCAAGAGAATGAAGAAAATTTGATAATAGGAGTAAATTAGAAAGTTGCTTAAAATTGCATGCTCTTTCTGAAATAATTTTGGGTTCAGTGCCCCTTTAAAGGGACAGTCAACACCAAAATTGTTATTGTTTAAAAAGATAGATAGTGCCTTTACTACCCATTCCTTAGCTTTGCACAACCAATATTGTTTTAATATACTTTATAACATTTAAACCTCTAAATATCTGCCTGTTTCTAAGCCACTTCAGTCAGCCTCTTATCACATGCTTTTTTATTAGCTTTTCAGAACAAGACTGCTAATCCATGTGGGCCATATAGATAACATTGTGCTCACGCCTGTGGAGTTGTGGCTGACACTGCGCTAATTGACTAAAATGCAAGTCAACAGATAATAAATAGCCATGTGATCAGGGGGCTGTCAAAAGAGGCTTAGATACAAGGTAATCACAGAGGTTAAAAGTATATTAATATAACCATGTTGGCTGTTCAAAACTGGGGAATAGGTAATAAAGGGAATATCTATCTTTTTGAACAATAAGAATTTTGGAGTTGACTGTCCCTTTAAATTACAGGAAAAGGGAACAGAATAAATAATGAAAGTTAAAATATTGCAATGTTTTTATAATTACACATAATGAAACATTTTAGATTATAATCTCATACTGTCTAATGTCCTTTTTTTAGATCTTACTAGGTAGTCTACTGAAATACTGGAATGTCTCATTGAAAACGGGACACCTGGCAACCCGTGTTCCCACTAAGGCCAGTTTTGTGAGCAGCCCAGCAGTGAAACAGTTAACAAGGGAACCACACCTTGCAGTCTGCATTGTGCATTGTGTAGTGTTTGCCAATTGCTCTTATTAACTGTTTTACTGCTGGGTCACTCAAAAAAACTGGCTTTAGAGGGAACACAGCTGGCAACACTACCTGAGACCAATGTTTCTCAAAAAGAGGTATTCTTCAGAATTTAGGTATCTGAAGGAGATGTACTACATAAAAGTGCAACAGGGCTCCCAAAAAATCTTAATTAATAATTTGTATGAAAGGAATAAATGGTTTATGGAAATAAAAAGGTGCAGTAAAAAAATTAGTTTGTTAAATCGCATTGAAAATTGTAGCAAAATTGGTCTTCAAAAGTTGAATTATTGAAATTATGCAGGGAAAAACTTAATTCACCCAGTAGAAATTGCAATAAAACCACAATGCAGAGCTGCAGACACACTCATTCTCAGAGCTACAGACACACTCATTCTCAGAGCTACAGACACGCTTGTCCTCAAAGCTGCAGACACAATAGTCCTCAGAGCTACAGACACACTCGTCCTCAGAGCTACAGACACACTCATCCTCAAAGCTACAGAAACACTCGTCCTCAAAGCTACAGACACACTCATCCTCAGAGCTGCAGACACACTCGTCCTCAGAGCTACAGACACACTCGTCCTCAGAGCTACAGACACACTCGTCCTCAGAACTACAGACACACTCATCCTCAGAGATGCATACACACTAGTCCTCAGAGCTAGAGACACACTCATCCTCAAAGCTACAGATACACTCATCCTCAGAGCTGCAGACACATTAGTCCTCAAAGCTGCAGACACACTAGTCCTCAGAGCTACAGACACACGTGTCCTCAGAGCTACAGACACACTCATCCTCAGAGCTACAGACACACTCGTCCTCCCTCAGAGCTACAGACACACTTGTCCTCAAAGCTACAGAAACACTCATCTTCAGAGCTGCAGGCACACTAGTCCTCAGAGCTGCAGACACACTTGTCCTCAGAGCTACAGACACACTAGTCCTCAGAGCTACAGACACACTCATCCTTAGAGCTGCAGACACACTAGTTCTCAGAGCTAGACACACTCATCCTCGGAGCTACAGACACATCAGTTCTCAAAGCTAGACACACTCGTCCTCAGAGCTGCAGACACACTTGTCCTCAGAGCTACAGACACACTCGTCCTCAGAGCTACAGACACACTCATGCTCAGAGCTACAGACACACTCATGCTCAGAGCTACAGACACACTCATCCTCAAAGCTACAGACACACTCGTCCTCAAAGCTACAGACACACTCATCCTCAGAGCTACAGACACACTTATCCTCAGAGCTACAGACACACTCGTCCTCAGAACTACAGACACACTCATCCTCAGAGATGCAGACACACTAGTCCTCAGAGCTAGAGACACACTCATCCTCAAAGCTACAGACACACTCATCCTCAGAGCTGCAGACACATTAGTCCTCAAAGCTGCAGACACACTAGTCCTCAGAGCTACAGACACATGTGTCCTCAGAGCTACAGACACACTCATCCTCAGAGCTACAGACACACTCGTCCTCCCTCAGAGCTACAGACACACTTGTCCTCAAAGCTACAGAAACACTCATCCTCAGAGCTGCAGACACACTAGTCCTCAGAGCTGCAGACACACTTGTCCTCAGAGCTACAGACACACTAGTCCTCAGAGCTACAGACACACTCATCCTTAGAGCTGCAGACACACTAGTTCTCAGAGCTAGACACCCTCGTCCTCGGAGCTACAGACACATCAGTTCTCAAAGCTGCAGACACACTAGTCCTCAGAGCTACAGACACACGTGTCCTCAGAGCTACAGACACACTCATCCTCAGAGCTACAGACACACTCGTCCTCCCTCAGAGCTACAGACACACTTGTCCTCAAAGCTACAGAAACACTCATCCTCAGAGCTGCAGACACACTTGTCCTCAGAGCTACAGACACACTAGTCCTCAGAGCTACAGACACATTCATCCTTAGAGCTGCAGACACACTAGTTCTCAGAGCTAGACACACTCGTCCTCAGAGCTGCAGACACACTTGTCCTCAGAGCTACAGACACACTCCTCCTCAGAGCTACAGACACACTCATGCTCAGAGCTACAGATACACTCGTCCTCAGAGCTATAGACACACTCGTCCTCAGAGCTATAGACACACTCGTCCTCAGAGCTACAGACACACGCATGCTCAGAGCTACAGACACACTCGTCCTCAGAGCTACAGACACACTCATCCTCAAAGCTACAGACACACTCGTCCTCAAAGCTACAGACACACTCATCCTCAGAGCTGCAAACACATTTATCCTCAGAGCTACAGACACACTCGTCCTCAGAACTACAGACACACTCATCCTCAGAGATGCAGACACACTAGTCCTCAGAGCTAGAGACACACTCATCCTCAAAGCTACAGACACACTCATCCTCAGAGCTGCAGACACATTAGTCCTCAAAGCTGCAGACACACTAGTCCTCAGAGCTACAGACACACGTGTCCTCAGAGCTACAGACACACTCATCCTCAGAGCTACAGACACACTCGTCCTCCCTCAGAGCTACAGACACACTTGTCCTCAAAGCTACAGAAACACTCATCCTCAGAGCTGCAGACACACTAGTCCTCAGAGCTGCAGACACACTTTTCCTCAGAGCTACAGACACACTCGTCCTCAGAGCTACAGACACACTCATCCTTAGAGCTGCAGACACACTAGTTCTCAGAGCTAGACACACTCGTCCTTGGAGCTACAGACACATCAGTTCTCAAAGCTAGACACACTCATCCTCAGAGCTGCAGACACACTTGTCCTCAGAGCTACAGACACACTAGTCCTCAGAGCTACAAACACACTCATCCTTAGAGCTGCAGACACACTAGTTCTCAGAGCTAGACACACTCGTCCTCAGAGCTACAGACACATTAGTTATCAAAGCTAGACACACTCGTCCTCAGAGCTGCAGACACACTAGTCCTCAGAGCTACAGACACACTAGTCCTCAGAGCTGCAGACACACTAGTCCTCAGAGCTATAGACACACTAGTCCTCAGAGCTACAGACACACTCGTCCTTAGAGCTGCAGACACACTAGTTCTCAGAGCTAGACACACTCGTCCTCAGAGCTACAGACACGCTTGTCCTCAAAGCTACAGATACACTCATCCTCAGAGCTGCAGACACAATAGTCCTCAGAGCTACAGACACACTTGTCCTCAGAGCTGCAGACACACTTGTCCTCAGAGCTATAGACACACTTGTCCTCAGAGCTACAGACACACTCGTCCTCAGAGATACAGACACACTCGTCCTCAGAGCTACAGACACACTCATCCTCAGAGCTGCAGACACACTCGTCCTCAGAGCTACAGACACACTCGTGCTCAGAGTTACAGACACACTCGTCCTCAGAGCTACAGACACACTCATCCTCAAAGCTACAGACACACTCATCCTCAGAGCTACAGACACACTCATGCTCAGAGCTGCAGACACACTAGTCCTCAGAGCTACAGACACACTCGTCCTCAGAACTACAGACACACTCGTGCTCAGAGCTGCAGACACACTAGTCCTCAGAGCTACAGACACACTAGTCCTCAGAGCTGTAGACACACTAGTCCTCAGAGCTACAGACACTCTAATCCTCAGAGCTACAGACACACTCGTCCTTAGAGCTGCAGACACACTAGTTCTCAGAGCTAGATACACTCGTCCTCGGAGCTATAGATAAACTAGTTCTCAGAGCTAGACACACTCGTCCTCAGAGCTGCAGACAAACTAGTCCTCAGAGCTACAGACCCACTAGTTCTAAGAGTTACAGACACACTGGTCCTCAGTGCTGCATACACACTTGTCGTCAGAGCTGCAGACACGTTGGGCAGCTTTGAGAGACAAGTGGATTAGCAGCAATAGGAAAGGTAGCGCCGCACAAGTTTGGGAACTAAACAGAGAGGTACTTGTCTTGCACAGTGTGCTTTTTAATATGGGACAAGATTTCATGTGTGAGCATTCGAGCACACTCTTGTTCATAATGACAAAATGCCCAAGATAACTCCCAGCCCCCTTATCCAGATCAAGGCAGAGGTTCCAGACAAAAGTGAAATCTAAACCAATGAGGTACACTTGCTTTCAAGGCATAACTGTGATGGGATTGCAATCTCGGTACACAACCTACATTGTGATTTTCTTGTGATTAGCGTTTTATATCCCTTTAAATTGTGCTTCCTGCTAACTTTGATCTACAATGAAGTTTCCCTTTTCAGTGAATTCTATTACTTTCTATGGCAGACATCTCGTAACCTTTGCAAAAAGACACTTTTTTTTTTTTTAGAGAAATTTCCGGAGGGCAGCCCTGCAAGTGTTAACAGTTTTTTAAGTCTTGTTTGGTACTCGGCCCATAATCTTGATTATTCTGCAACCTTTTTCCATAGAAAGTTATGGGACTCTCAAACCTTCGGGTGTGGGTTCTGTAAAGTGTAACAATTTAACTTTTGTTTGCTTTATAGTTTCCTGTAGTGCATTTGTTTCGCAATCAGTTTTCTCTGCTCATTTCATATTTAGGTGGGGAAAAAAACTACAAACTTTGCAAATGCGAGATAGATCTGCAAGAGTAAAGAGTTTTATGAGCACTCTGAGAACTGCAATACCATTTTGCACACAACACTATGGGGAATATTCTAATCCTTTAGAAAATGTTATGAAACCTTTTTTTCTTTAGAATTAACCATCAAAATCTAAGGGAATTGTTGTAGATGTTTACGGGATAAGCTTTTCTAAAAACAAATAAAAACAATCCACCAGGCAACTCATACATAAGATACAATATGAAATAAAACTGTATGCTTAATTGCAATGTTATCTATGAAATAAAAAATACAAGTTATACATTGAATGCAATGGGCTCCATTTACCAAACTGCGATAGCAACTTAGGAGCCCCAGCGTTTTAGGTGAGCTCAGGAGCGTGCACGTGTCTTTAGCCATCGGCCAGCAACATTTGAACCCTTGTTTATAGCAATGTTAAACATAGATACAAACATTGCTGCCATAGACTGCTAAAGACACGTGTATGCTCCTGCACTCCTATCAGTCTACCTTGATTTACTTCTCAACAAAGGATGCCAAGAGAACAAAGCAAATTTGATAATAGAAGTAAATTGAAAAATGTTTTAAAATTACATGATCTGTCTAAATCATGAAAGTTTAAAGGGACAGTCAACACCAGAATTTTTGTTCTTTAAAAAGAAAGATAATCCCTTTATTACCCATTTCCCAGTTTTGCATAACCAACACAGTTATAATAATACACGTTTTACCTCTGTGATTATCTTGTATCTAAGCCTCTGCAAACTGCCCCCTTGTTTCAGTTCTTTTGACAGACTTGCATTTTAGCCAATCAGTGCTCACTCCAGGATAACTTCACGTACATGAGCTCAATGTTATCTATATGAAACACTTGAACTAATGCCCTCTAGTGGTTAAAATGCATTCAGATTAGGTCTAAGAAATTAGCATAGGAACCTCCTAGCTTTAGCTTTCAACTAAAAATACCAAGAGAACTAAGCAAAATTGGTGATAAAAGAAATTGGAAAGTTGTTTAAAATTACATTCCCTATTTAAATCATGAAAGTTTATTTTGGACTTGACTGTCCCTTTAATTTTGACTTTACTGTTCCTTTAATGTAATGAGTAACACAGCAAATACAAAATCAGCTACTTTGTGTTATTGTTAAAGGGCCATAATACCCAAATGTTTAAACACTTGAAAGTGATGCAGCATAGCTGTAAAAAGCTGACTAGAAAATATCACCTGAACATCTCTATGTAAAAAAGAAAGATATTTTACCTCAAAGGTTCCTCAGTAGCCACCTCCCATTATAAATATTTCTAAGCAGCATTTTAGTGTGTCTGTCCTGGGACATCTGAAAGGATGAGCCTCGTGCACTCTCATATTATTTCACCAATCAGGCAAAGGAAGCTTACTATGAAATCTCATGAGAGTTAAGTCAAATCTCATGAGATCACAGTAAGAGTTCATGACCTCAGCACTGCTGATGCTGATTGGCTGCTGTTCATTTCTTCATTTTTTTTTTATTTTTACCTGCAGCTGGGAGCAGGTGAAGTATAACTTTGTACACAGAACTTACTCTGCTGAGCTGAGGAGATTGTGAGGTAAAATATCTTCCTTTTTTACATAGAGATGCTCAGGTGATATTTTCCTGTCAGCTTTTTACAGTTATACTGCATCAGTTTCAAGTGATTTAGCATATGAGTATTATGTCCCTTTAATACAGTTCAATTTATAGCCTCACTAAGGCCTAGATTTGGAGTTCGGCGGTAGCCGTCAAAACCAGCGTTAGAGGCTCCTAACGCTGGTTTTAGGCTACCGCCGGTATTTGGAGTCAGTGATTAAAGGGTCTAACGCTCACTTTTCAGCCGCGACTTTTCCATACCGCAGATCCCCCTACGCCATTTGCGTATCCTATCTTTTCAATGGGATCTTTCTAACGCTGGTATTTAGAGTCGTTTCTGAAGTGAGCGTTAGAGCTCTAACGACAAAACTCCAGCCGCCTGAAAAAAGCAGGAGTTAAGAGCTTTCTGGCTAACGCCGGTTCATAAAGCTCTTAACTACTGTACCCTAAAGTACACTAACACCCATAAACTACCTATGTACCCCTAAACCGAGGTCCCCCCACATCGCCGCCACTCGATTAAAATTTTTAACCCCTAATCTGCCGACCGCCACCTACTTTATCCCTATGTACCCCTAATCTGCTGCCCCTAACATCGCCGACCCCTATATTTATTAACCCCTAATCTGCCCCCCTCAACGTCGCCGACACCTGCCTACACTTATTAACCCCTAATCTGCCGAGCGGACCTGAGCGCTACTATAATAAAGTTATGAACCCCTAACCCGCCTCACTAACCCTATCATAAATAGTATTAACCCCTAATCTGCCCTCCCTAACATCGCCGACACCTAACTTCAATTATTAACCCCTAATCTGCCGACCGGAGCTCACCGCTATTCTAATAAATGTATTAACCCCTAAAGCTAAGTCTAACCCTAACACTAACACCCCCCTAACTTAAATATAATTTACATCTAACGAAATTAATTAACTCTTATTAAATAAATGATTCCTATTTAAAGCTAAATACTTACCTGTAAAATAAATCCTAATATAGCTACAATATAAATTATAATTATATTATAGCTATTTTAGGATTAATATTTATTTTACAGGCAACTTTGTAATTATTTTAACCAGGTACAATAGCTATTAAATAGTTAAGAACTATTTAATAGTTACCTAGTTAAAATAATAACAAATTTACCTGTAAAATAAATCCTAACCTAAGATATAATTAAACCTAACACTACCCTATCAATAAAATAATTAAATAAACTACCTACAATTACCTACAATTAACCTAACACTACACTATCAATAAATTAATTAAACACAATTCCTACAAATAAATACAATTAAATAAACTAGCTAAAGTACAAAAAATAAAAAAGAACTAAGTTACAGAAAATAAAAAAATATTTACAAACATAAGAAAAATATTACAACAATTTTAAACTAATTACACCTACTCTAAGCCCCCTAATAAAATAACAAAGCCCCCCAAAATAAAAAATTCCCTACCCTATTCTAAATTAAAAAAGTTACAAGCTCTTTTACCTTACCAGCCCTGAACAGGGCCCTTTGCGGGGCATGCCCCAAGAATTTCAGCTCTTTTGCCTGTAAAAGAATAAATACAATACCCCCCCCCCCAACATTACAACCCACCACCCACATACCCCTAATCTAACCCAAACCCCCCTTAAATAAACCTAACACTAAGCCCCTGAAGATCTTCCTACCTTGTCTTCACCATACCAGGTTCACCGATCCGTCCTGAAGAGCTCCTCCGATGTCCTGATCCAAGCCCAAGCGGGGGCTGAAGAGGTCCATGATCCGGTCAAAGTCTTCATCCAAGCGGGGCAGAAGAGGATCTTCCATCCGATTGAAGTCATCATCCAGGCGGCATCTTCTATGGTCTTCCATCCGGAGCGAAGCGGCAGGATCCTGAAGACCTCCAGCGCGGAACATCCATCCGGACCGACGACTGAACGACGAATGACTGTTCCTTTAAGGGACGTCATCCAAGATGGCGTCCCTCGAATTCCGATTGGCTGATAGGATTCTATCAGCCAATCGGAATTAAGGTAGGAATTTTCTGATTGGCTGATGGAATCAGCCAATCAGAATCAAGTTCAATCCGATTGGCTGATCCAATCAGCCAATCAGATTGAGCTCGCATTCTATTGGCTGTTCCGATCAGCCAATAGAATGCGAGCTCAATCTGATTGGCTGATTGGATCGGCCAATCGGATTGAACTAGATTCTGATTGGCTGATTCCATCAGCCAATCAGAAAATTCCTACCTTAATTCCGATTGGCTGATAGAATCCTATCAGCCAATCGGAATTCGAGGGACGCCATCTTGGATGACGTCCCTTAAAGGAACAGTCATTCGTCGTTCAGTCGTCGGTCCGGATGGATGTTCCGCGCTGGAGGTCTTCAGGATCCTGCCGCTTCGCTCCGGATGGAAGACCATAGAAGATGCCGCCTGGATGATGACTTCAATCGGATGGAAGATCCTCTTCTGCCCCGCTTGGATGAAGACTTTGACCGGATCATGGACCTCTTCAGCCCCCGCTTGGGCTTGGATCAGGACATCGGAGGAGCTCTTCAGGACGGATCGGTGAACCTGGTATGGTGAAGACAAGGTAGGAAGATCTTCAGGGGCTTAGTGTTAGGTTTATTTAAGGGGGGTTTGGGTTAGATTAGGGGTATGTGGGTGGTGGGTTGTAATGTTGGGGGGGGGGGTATTGTATTTATTCTTTTACAGGCAAAAGAGCTGAAATTCTTGGGGCATGCCCCGCAAAGGGCCCTGTTCAGGGCTGGTAAGGTAAAAGAGCTTGTAACTTTTTTAATTTAGAATAGGGTAGGGAATTTTTTATTTTGGGGGGCTTTGTTATTTTATTAGGGGGCTTAGAGTAGGTGTAATTAGTTTAAAATTGTTGTAATATTTTTCTTATGTTTGTAAATATTTTTTTATTTTCTGTAACTTAGTTCTTTTTTATTTTTTGTACTTTAGCTAGTTTATTTAATTGTATTTATTTGTAGGAATTGTGTTTAATTAATTTATTGATAGTGTAGAGTTAGGTTAATTGTAGGTAATTGTAGGTAGTTTATTTAATTATTTTATTGATAGGGTAGTGTTAGGTTTAATTATATCTTAGGTTAGGATTTATTTTACAGGTAAATTTGTTATTATTTTAACTAGGTAACTATTAAATAGTTCTTAACTATTTAATAGCTATTGTACCTGGTTAAAATAATTACAAAGTTGCCTGTAAAATAAATATTAATCCTAAAATAGCTATAATATAATTATTAGTTATATTGTAGCTATATTAGGGTTTATTTTACAGGTAAGTATTTAGCTTTAAATAGGAATCATTTATTTAATAAGAGTTAATTTATTTCGTTAGATAAAAATTATATTTAACTTAGGGGGGTGTTAGTGTTAGGGTTAGACTTAGCTTTAGGGGTTAATACATTTATTAGAATAGCGGTGAGCTCCGGTCGGCAGATTAGGGGTTAATAAGTGTAGGCAGGTGTCGGCGACGTTGTGGGGGGCAGATTAGGGGTTAATAAATATAATATAGGGGTCGGCGATGTTAGGGCAGCAGATTAGGGGTACATAGGGATAACGTAGGTGGCGGCGGTTTACGGAGCGGCAGATTAGGGGTTAAAAAAAATATGCAGGGGTCAGCGATAGCGGGGGCGGCAGATTAGGGGTTAATAAGTGTAAGGTTAGGGGTGTTTAGACTCGGGGTACATGTTAGAGTGTTAGGTGCAGACGTAGGAAGTGTTTCCCCATAGGAAACAATGGGGCTGCGTTAGGAGCTGAACGCTGCTTTTTTGCAGGTGTTAGGTTTTTTTCCAGCTCAAACAGCCCCATTGTTTCCTATGGGGATATCGTGCACGAGCACGTTTTTGAGGCCGGCCGCGTCCGTAAGCAACTCTGGTATCGAGAGTTGCATTTGCGGTAAAAATGCTCTACGCTCCTTTTTTGGAGCCTAACGCAGCCTTTGTTTGAACTCTCGATACCAGAGTTAATTTTATGGTGCGGCCAGAAAAAAGCCTGCGGAGCGTTAACAGCCCTTTTACCGCCAAACTCCAAATCTAGGCCTAAATTTATACTGATGCACTTTCAAACAAGGTTAAGTATTTTAGCAAAGGCTTAGCAGTTTTTAGGTAAGGAACCATGTCAAACTCTAACGCAACTGCTAACAAAAAGTCCATGTGCAAAGTAAACTAACTAAAGAATAGGCAGAAGGATTTAAGGTGCATATAGTAAAAGCTAAGAAATTAAAGGGCCATGATACCCAAATGTTGAAACACTTGAAAGTGATGCAGCATAGCTGTAAAAAGCTGACTAGTTTACCTCAAAAATTCCTAAGTAGCCACATCCCATTGTAAAGGACTTCTAATTACCAAACCAGTATGTCTGTCCCAGGACAGCTAAGGGAGTGAGCTTACGTGCAAACTCATTTATTTCCCTATTCAGTTTAAGGAAGTTTACTATGAAATCTCATGAGAGTTAAGTGAAATCTCATGAGATCACAGTAAAAGAGTTCATGACCTCAGCACTGCTGATGCTAATTAGCTGCTGTTCATTTCCTCATTTTATATTATTTTTACCTGCAGCTGAGCAACAGCTGAAGTATATTTTTTTACACAGAACTTACTCTGCTGAGCTGAGGAAATTGTGAGGTAAAATATCTTCCTTTTTTACATAGAGATGCTCAGGTGATATTTTCCTGTCAGCTTTTTACAGTTATACTGCATCAGTTTCAAGTGATTTTGCATATGAGTATTATGCTCCTTTAACCACTATTTGCTTATGTAAAACTACATGTGTAATATTTATAATATTTTTTCTTGCAGAGAGTAATGCAAGTTCTATACTCCAGTATTATGATGTAGCTAAAAAGGATGTCAAATTTAAAGAAACTGTAACCACGTTGGTTAGCTTCTAACCATTAATAAACTGCTGAAGTGCAAATCTACAGGCTATTACAACACATATAATGAAAAAAAAACCAGTAGCACAGATTGGGTTAGTAAAGTGGAGAACAAATAATGCAAGAGGAAGATGCCTTAAAATGATGATAAACTTTACATGTTTAATAATCCACTTGTGATCTAGGACATAGCCGGTATTTTTATGGTTCAGGTGAAAGTTGAAAATAAAGATGAAAGGGACAGTCAACTCAAAAATTGTTATTGTATAAAATATAGATAATCCCTTTATTACCCATTCGCCAGTTTTGCACAACCAACATGGTTATATAAATATACGTTTTACCTCTGTAATTACCTTGTATCTAAGCCTCTTCTGACAGCCCCTTTGATCACAGGACTTTTTATTTATTATTTATTGACTTGCATTTAAGCTGTGTTGTGCAGAACCCACGGGCGTGAGCACAATGTTATCTTTATAGCCCACATGAACTAGCAGTCTCCTGTTGTGAAAAGCAAACAAAAAAGCATGTGATTAACAGGCTGTCTATAGCAGCTTAGAAAAAGGCAGAAATGTATAGGTTTAAATGTTATAAAGTATTTTAATATAACAATGTTGGTTGTGCAAAGCTAGGGAATGGGTAGACTAGTAAAGGCGTTATCTATCTTTTTAAACAATAACAATTTTAGTGTTGACTGTCCCTTTAAAAATAAAAAAAGTGATATAGTTGCCAAACTTCTGAGCTGCTTTAGTTCCTAATTTGTGCTGTATAATTATTTATGCAAATTTATGCTGATGAGCATGTCTGGCATTTTTTTTTAACCCCTTAATGACCGGACCATTTTTCAATTTTCTTACCCTTAATGACAATGGCTATTTTTAAATTTCTGCAGTGTTTGTGTTTAGCTGTAATTTTCCTCTTACTCATTTACTGTACCCACACATATTATATACCGTTTTTCTCGCCATTAAATGGACTTTCTAAAGATACCATTATTTCCATCATATCTTATAACTTACTGTAAAAAAAATACAAAATATGAGGAAAAAATGGAAAAAAACACACTTTTTCTAACTTTGACCCCCAAAATCTGTTACACATCTACAACCACCAAAAAACACCCATGCTAAATAGTTTCTAAATTTTGTCCTGAGTTTAGAAATACCCAATGTTTACATGTTCTTTTTTTTTTTTTTGCAAGTTATAGGGCCATAAATACAAATAGCACTTTGCTATTTCCAAACCATTTTTTTTTTAAATTAGCGCTAGTTACATTGGAACACTGATATCTTTCAGGAATCCCTGAATATCCCTTGACATGTATATATTTTTTTTTAGTAGACATCCCAAAGTATTGATCTAGGCCCATTTTGGTATATTTCATGCCACCATTTCACCGCCAAATACAATCAAATAAAAAAAAAACTGTTACATTTTTCACAATTTTAGGTTTCTCACTGAAATTATTTACAAACAGCTTGTGTAATTATGGCACAAATGGTTGTAAATGTTTCTCTGGGATCCCCTTTGTTCAGAAATAGCAGACATATATGGCTTTGGCGTTGCTTTTTGGTAATAATAAGGCCGTTAAATGCTGCTGCGCACCACACTTGTAATATGCCCAGCAGTTAAGGGGTTAATTAGGTAGCTTGTAGGGTTAATTTTTAGCTTTAGTGTAGAGATCAGCCTCCCACCTGACACATCCCACCCCCTGATCCCCCCCTGACCTCCCTCAAAAAGCTCTCTTCCCTCCCTCACCTCACAATTGTCAGAAAGTCTGCCAGTACTGAAATAAAAATCATTTTTTATTTTTTTTAATTTATTTTTTCATACTGTCTGCAGTCTGCATCCCCCCTTACCCCACAACCTCCCTGATCCCCCCATACATCTTTCTAACCCTCCCCCTCTACCTATTTGCCGCCATCTTGGGTACTGGCAGCTGTCTGCCAGTACCCAATTTGCCCCCAAAAATAGTTTTTTTTTTACTTTTTAGATGAAAAATATGTTTTCTGTAGTGTAGCTGGGCCCCCCTTAATAATCTACATCCCTCCCCCTCCCAGATCCCTTACTACTCAAAGAAGATCCCCAGGACCCCAGGCATCTGCATTAATTATATATTTCTTCCGGTCATATTTTGCGCCGATGCAGGGAGGGCCACAGAGTGGCCCTTTCTGCATCGGTGGGTAAAATAAGGGATTGCAGTGATGCCTCAATATTGAGGCATCACTACAATCCCTTGTAAGCAGCTGGAAGAGATCATGATCGCTTCCAGCGCTTCTAACAACAGAGGACGTACCAGGTACGTCAATTGTCATTAAGGGAATGTTTTTCCATGACGTACCTGGTAAGTCCTCTGTCATTAAGGGGTTAAAGGAAAAGTGGCAACCCTAGGTAGTCTCCATTTGTGAATATTAGTCATAAACTTTATAACTTGTGCATGAGTAATAGTGATTCTCCTGGGTACACTTACCTGAATACTAATTGTTAGCGGTATATTTAATGGCCTTCCCAATTTATCTGGGAAGGGTCTGCTAGAGGTGTTGTATAATGTAGTAAATCATTGGTTCTGTGTTCATACTGCAAATCACTACTTAGCTGCTGCGGTACAGCAAAGAAAAATAAACTGCTCTCTGTGAAGAAATTAATGGCCTTGGAATTCGTACATATTGAGTAGATATTTTTCAATCCTATCAGAGCTTGTCAGTGTCACAGTCATTCATGGTGACCGTTGGTTCCCCCCAATACAATTAGCAATTTATTGTGTTTTAATGTACTGCAGATGTTTCATTTTGCCTTGTGAAATGTAGTTCATTTATACACGCATTAGAAATTAAAGTGTCAGTAAATTTTGGTCTATAAAGTTTAAAATCTAGGCAGGCTCTATTATTGTAATCGCTAATCTTTTGTAATATTTTCAATAAATTGTTCAAAAATAAAGTTATAACACTTTAAAATACCAAAAATCAACGTTCTCAAAGTCCTCACTCGCCGCCCATTCAGCAGCTCCGGATGTGGGAGTATTTTCTCGAAACGTTCATCCCATAGGAAGGTCTCAACCCACCCCCGTTCCTCCTATTCAAGCTCGTTCACAAGCTTATGCCTGTCAAGTGATTTTTGCCGACAACTGCAAACTGCGCATGCCCTTAACCGGCAAATAATGGTAAAGACTGTATTGCCTGTGCAGCCTGATAATGGGCATGCTCCGTAGGCCCTCAGCTATGCCTGTCAATCAAAGATTGAGCTTCCGGACAGACAAGGTGTAGCGCGACCGATAAACAGGGGATTGGCCACAAGAAGGAGCTTGCAACAAAAAAAAATTAGAGTAGCAGTTATGGGCGGCCGGCATATACTCCCTCAATGTAAGTTTACTGTCCCTTTAAGCACGGCATTGCAAAATATCAGCAAACAGGTTTAAAAACCTTTCAGACTATCATATATATACAGGGAGTGCAGAATTATTAGGCAAGTTGTATTTTTGAGGATTAATTTTATTATTGAACAACAACCATGTTCTCAATGAACCCAAAAAACTCATTAATATCAAAGCTGAATAGTTTTGGAAGTAGTTTTTAGTTTGTTTTTAGTTATAGCTATTTTAGGGGGATATCTGTGTGTGCAGGTGACTATTACTGTGCATAATTATTAGGCAACTTAACAAAAACCAAATATATACCCATTTCAATTATTTATTTTTACCAGTGAAACCAATATAACATCTCAACATTCACAAATATACATTTCTGACATTCAAAAACAAAACAAAAACAAATCAGTGACCAATATAGCCACCTTTCTTTGCAAGGACACTCAAAAGCCTGCCATCCATGGATTCTGTCAGTGTTTTGATCTGTTCACCATCAACATTGCGTGCAGCAGCAACCACAGCCTCCCAGACACTGTTCAGAGAGGTGTACTGTTTTCCCTCCTTGTAAATCTCACATTTGATGATGGACCACAGGTTGTCAATGGGGTTCAGATCAGGTGAACAAGGAGGCCATGTCATTAGATTTTCTTCTTTTATACCCTTTCTTGCCAGCCACGATGTGGAGTACTTGGACGCGTGTGATGGAGCATTGTCCTGCATGAAAATCATGTTTTTCTTGAAGGATGCAGACTTCTTCCTGTACCACTGCTTGAAGAAGGTGTCTTCCAGAAACTGGCAGTAGGACTGGGAGTTGAGCTTGACTCCATCCTCAACCCGAAAAGGCCCCACAAGCTCATCTTTGATGATACCAGCCCAAACCAGTACTCCACCTCCACCTTGCTGGCGTCTGAGTCGGACTGGAGCTCTCTGCCCTTTACCAATCCAGCCACGGGCCCATCCATCTGGCCCATCAAGACTCACTCTCAATTCATCAGTCCATAAAACCTTAGAAAAATCAGTCTTGAGATATTTCTTGGCCCAGTCTTGACGTTTCAGCTTGTGTGTCTTGTTCAGTGGTGGTCGTCTTTCAGCCTTTCTTACCTTGGCCATGTCTCTGAGTATTGCACATCTTGTGCTTTTGGGCACTCCAGTGATGTTGCAGCTCTGAAATATGGCCAAACTGGTGGCAAGTGGCATCTTGGCAGCTGCACGCTTGACATTTCTCAGTTCATGGGCAGTTATTTTGCGCCTTGGTTTTTCTACACGCTTCTTGCGACCCTGTTGACTATTTTGAATGAAACGCTTGATTGTTCGATGATCACGCTTCAGAAGCTTTGCAATTTTAAGAGTGCTGCATCCCTCTGCAAGATATCTCACTATTTTTGACGTTTCTGAGCCTGTCAAGTCCTTCTTTTGACCCATTTTGGCAAAGGAAAGGAAGTTGCCTAATAATTATGCACACCTGATATAGGGTGTTGATGTCATTAGACCACACCCCTTGTCATTACAGAGATGCACATCACCTAATATGCTTAATTGGTAGTAGGCTTTCGAGCCTATACAGCTTGGAGTAAGACAACATGCATAAAGAGGATGATGTGGTCAAAATACTCATTTGCCTAATAATTCTGCACTCCCTGTATATATACAGTATATATAGTGTCAAATAGCCGGAGGACCAGCACTCCAAACTCTATGGCAGAAAAGTGACCTGGGTGCAATCCTCAAAGTTCAAATATAGAGCATAGTGGGAAAGGAGGGCACTCACAGGATTTGAAATAATCAATAATGTTTATTTTGAATACATCACAAGTTATGCGTGAAAAGTCATGGTTGACGTTTCGGCTCTTTCAATGAGTCTTCTTCAAGACAAATTTTAATCTCTACCGGGCTAACAAGCCATACTCCCAACGAAGTAAAAAGAGCTGATTTTTTTGATTATTTAAAATCCTGTGAGTTTCCTCCTTTCCCACTATGCTCGCGCTCTCTCTCTCTCTCTCTCTCTCTCTCTCTCTCTCTCTCTCTCTCTATATATATATATATATATATATATATATATATATATAATAACCTGACTCCTACCTGCTGCACAGTGATTACTTATAATTGTCCCTAACTTGCCACAAAGGAGATACGGTAAAGAACACACAAGAGGCATTTTAAGGCATTTTCTCTAGACTGTAGAATAATACAAATTTTGCAAACAAAATGACCTTTTTAAATGCTTATAAAGGTTTAATTTGTATGCAGACCTTTTGCAATCTAGAGATTCATTTTTGATGCATAAATAAAAACAAGACTTTTAATGTCCCTTTACTGATTCTTGTAAGGGAGATAGCAAATCTGGTAGATGTGATAGCTGCAGCTCACAGGCCAGAACACCATGAATTAGCATTTTATCCGAATGCAATGATCTTCCAGCAGAGCGTCAAGTCTTCCCCACCGTCTCATGCTTCTGACAAATATTGTCATATCAGGCTTCTTTCTGAGGTTAGCCTGTTAGCAACCCCCTCCCTTTCCCTTTACCCTGTTTCTGATTCAAGTAGTGAGTCATCTAGCAAAGCAGTAGCTGTTATCAGTAATGCCGGTGTCATTGTAAAGTATGCAGCAATTTATATCAGGAAAGGTTACAGTGAAACCAGGTTAAAATAAAAAAAATACCAGCAGCCATCCATCACACTGAACAGAGCTCTATCTATCTGTCTGTCAATCTATCTGTATGTCTATCTGTCTGTATCTATCTATCCAGTAACAGACCTACTCAACAGAGGACCCTGGTGCAAAATTTGTTTAGGGCCCCACCAAAGGTAACTCAGTAGTAAGCAACAGTAATAATATACAAGCTGCTCTGTATAACGATTTTGAGGACAGATAGACGGACCCACAACCTGCACTAATAAAAAGCTCTACTGTATTAGTTTGTACACATTCTGCTCACTCCTATTTATAGACTGGCTGCTTGCCTATGGGACCCACTGCACTTGGGCCCTGCTGCACCAATGTTTGTTCAGCCTCTGTATCTTTATATCTATCTATCTATCTATCTATCTATCTATCTATCTATTTCTCTCTCTCTTCTACAACATAGTGCAATACTGTGCACTCACTGTTACCAGTGCATCTACCAGGGTGCTACATTGTTCTCCACAGAAAATGTTTCCAGGCTGGTGTCATTAGGAAGTAGCCGGGTGGGGGCAATGTAATATTTTCTAATAATATATCATTTCTGAACTTTTTTAATATTAGCTCATTTTAGCTTAACACTGGCTAAAATTTTATCTGGGTGGTCAGTAAAATCAGCTGGGTGATTCACCCATTCACAAAAGATCCACAAAGGAGCACTCACTGGATTATTTTAAAAAGTAATATTTATTTAAAGCCGCTTAAAGTAAAAATTACATGATATTTTGCTGTCTTACTAACACCTTTATCTTTTAAACTTCTCAAAACACTGAATTGCAATAGACAATTTGGATGAAGTGAGGCATTTCAGTAAGGTAGATACAAAGCTCTTCCCTACTATACCTCCTAACACTCTTCCCTTGCCTATACTTTGTTCCTCATGGTTCCAC
Source organism: Bombina bombina (assembly GCF_027579735.1). Lineage (NCBI taxonomy): Eukaryota > Metazoa > Chordata > Amphibia > Anura > Bombinatoridae > Bombina > Bombina bombina. The sequence continues at coordinate 185,143,130 of NC_069499.1, read as the reverse complement.
AAGAAAAAATAGAGACCAAACAAAAGCTTACCATAAACACACAGTCAAGCCCCATTTTAGACACACCGCAAGACCACCTTGACTTTACCAACCACACCTTGATTTCCAGCCACAGATTATTTTAGGTTTTGCTACCCAGCTGGCATTTAATAGGCATGGAAGGTATTTTTAAGGTTTAGGTCAATGTAAAAAACTACAGAATAAATATATAAAGAAAGACACAGTTATGGTGAAACCTTTAAGTGGGTTGGAATCTAATTATGAACACTAATAATATGATCATTAAAAAACAGTCCAGCAGTCCTAGTTTCTGAGCTATGCTGTGGAATGAATAATATATTTTATATAATTATCTTACTTAAATAATATTTAACTAAGTAAATGTTGGCTTAACATAGGTATGTGAAGTTCTCTATCAATATCTGTCTAAGAATATTAGTCATGTAGACATGTTATACACATATGAAATATTTATAATCCATTAAACAGTATATATATTTCCATAAATATTTGAAAACATATATACACACACATACTAAGTCTAACATAATTAAATATGTAGAATGTATTCAAAAGTTGCTTCCAGGTATCCAAGTGGGATTGTTCCATTAAATAACGGGCCATACTGTTCAGCCGTCACTTATCTCAGGCAAAATTGCTAGACGAGACTACAAGCTTTTATTACATTTTTAATTCTTTTTTCAAAAACAGGTCTGAGTGGTTGTTAGCGGCTAATTGAGGTTTCAAACACAGGCCTTCTGACATTCAATATCAATGTGCAGTTTGCAGTTCTTTGTTATTTAAGTATGGCAGCTTCATTAATCATGTGCTATTATCAGAGTATGTGTATAGCAACTTTACATCGGGTTGTACAGCAATGCTTTTCAGAACTGCTTGATAAAGATTGTTTTCTTCTGATTCAGAAGCTTATACTTGAATATAAAAAAAAACAATATACCTGAGACTGCTTAAATATTCCAGTCGTGTTTAATAAAACCTGTCTAGTGCTGGCAACCAGTGTTTTGTTACTGTCTATTTTAAGATCCAGTGCCATGTAACTGACTACGTAGTTTCATGAAAGACATATTTTAATAGCATAAGAATCAACACTCAATTACATGTACATCAATGAAGAGAGAATACGCACGCACAAACACTGGCACACATTTACACAAATATTATAGCTGCATAGTAGTTTCCATTATTTTTCAAGTGTTCATAATTCTGGTGTTCTACAATGAATTTGACTCAACAGTGATTGGTAATAACTATAACAATACCAAAACTGAAGCAAATCAATTCAGTATGTTTAGACAAATTAATTATTGGGGAAAGGATTTTATTTTAGCTTTAAGAAAAACTGGAAAAACAGGACAATACAAAAATATCAATGGCCCAACTGAAGGGTGTTGTGAAATATGTGCATCCCCTGCATTTTAAGTGTTTGCAGACAAAAAATAATTCTATTTTCTGAGGTAGATTTGTATTAATTCCAAAAATATGTTGGTTGGTTGGTTGGTTGGTTGGTTGGTTACAAAGATGTGGAAGCTGGTTTAAAAGTGACCATGGAGAATGGCCTTTAAAATTCCACCACAACTGTTTCCAGGAAAGGTAGAGAAAAAGGTTATCAGACAAAGCTTACAGGGTTGGGAAGAAATTAGAACCTGGTAATCTATCATCAAACCGTTCAAGGAACAAAACAAATAGCAAGACTTGCCACCAATTTTATGGGGGGAAACAAACTGATAAAAAAAAAAGTCTTAGCCTAAGCAGAGTTCGTAATGAGTTGAAGTTATTCCTCTAACTCTAGACAAACTGGAACTGTGAAAGAATAGGGGAGGATCTGGTTTTTGGATCTCACCCTCATGCCACAGTATTGCTTGAAAGGGCTTTGAAAGGGTAAATGGCTGGGAAACCAACCTCTGTATTTCCCAACTCTATTGAAAACACTTTTGTTAATGTAAATGACCCATCTGACATCTCTAAAGCTTTTCTACAGAGGTGAAAAGTAGCAACATATTTTCAGCTCTGAAAAAGAAGTCATCAAACAGTAAACCAATGGCAGAGGCCCCACCCATGAAACAGCCTACTTGGAATCCAGTAGTAACATCCAGGTAAAAACATATAATCTACCTGGATGTGGGGGAACATTTTAGATGTCTTGGGAATGGAGAAGGCTGGTCCAAGTCCAAGATGTGTTTATTTGTAAAACTTCTTTTTTTGTTTTAGACTGCTTAGATGAAAGGAATTACTGGGACTCTATGGGCTAGATTTACCAAAGGACAGGCGGACAAGGGCAGACGTCTCTGCCTCTGTCCAACCAGCACTGCGGCTAGCGGGCAGCAATGCTGCCTGCATTTATCATTGTACAAGCCACTGCTTGTGTAACATCACCCCCTGCTTGAGTAAGCAGGGGCTGTCAATCACCCCAGTCGGACAAGTTCAGGGGGAATGAAAATCATCAGTTAAGAGCTGGTGTAGTTGGTTAAAAAGCAGCAATCTGATGACCACTGCTTCTTAACAACTGGAGCCCTTTGCCTCGTTAAGTTTACCATTTACTCCTAGTCACAACAAACTGTAGCTGAGGGTTTTCTCCAGATTCTGTACTAGTAAGGGGGATTCAACATACTGCAAGTGAATTAAGAATATTTTAATTATCTGGTGCTTACAATTAAAATGATTTTATATGATTTGATATGTAATATATAATCCATCTTTTATTAAACAAGTCCAATATTTAAGAAAATCTGTTTCGTTGTATGTTTCTAAATGTTCTAAAAAAGAAAAAAGTCCAAACACATATTTGCAATCATAAATGACTGCTGCTCATCAGGGCCGCCACTAGAAATTTTGGGGGCCCTGACTTAACCATTGATCAGGCCCCCCCCCCTTTTGTCGACGTGCAATTTTTGACCAAGTGACTAAAACGTATATGCACATTATTCTTAAGTGTCTATTTAAATTGGAATTGTTGTAAAGGTAGTAACATACAAACACACAGACACACTCATACACTGAAACACACACACACACTCACACATAAGGATTCACATATAGACACTCTAGCAGACACTCAAATAAACACACTCAGACACAGACACTCAGCACTTGTTTACATTGACCTGACAAGTAATTAGGTAAACTGCAGTTTTGTGAAAAAATGAGATTTAGAAAACAAAATATGGAGTTCTGATAATATTTTTTGCAAAGGAAGATGCCAACTAAATGATGACAACAGCATGCAGTGGCTGAAAGGAAGGGACCTGAACTACCTAAACAATAATTTAAGGGTTAAATGGTGGATTGGTGACTTCCGGAAAGGTCTTGTTAGTCTCAAAGTCTGTAGAAAGATGTGAATAATTAGTAGTAAGGTCAAAATGTCCTAAAAAGGAACAGACAATGTTTATGTGCATAGTGGTTTAGTGCACACTCAGAAATCCTCTCAAATGCTAATACTTTACTCCTTGTAATAACAATTCCCATTGTCAATTAGCACTCTGCTGTAGAACCCACTGGTGGCTGCCAAAATGTAAAAAAAAAAAAAAATATTTTTTTTTTAGTTCTTGCCTCATGGGGCCCCCCTGGCCCATTGGGCCCCTGACAGGAATCACCCCTGTCACCCCCTGATGGCGGCCCTGCTGCTCATAGTTCAATAAAGTCAAATTTTCATGCTTTTAGTAAACCAGGAAATGATTGGGGTTTTGTAACCTGTTACCAGAGCATGTACAAAACACTGAAAAAAATAGAAAGAAGTATAACAGCCAAGATATGCTGTACAAAAAAAAGAGCAAATGCTTTTCAAATTAATTGGAATGGAACATACTCCCAAATTCCGAATTCCAAAATTATTCCAAAGCACAGACTTTTTCATTGTCACAATGTTCTCTGACTTCATCTTTGGATTAGTTTTTGTGTTCAAAATGCAAATGATAGTCTATATTTATTTTAAACAACAGCTATTACATTTCTGATTGCAATACAGTATTGTCTTTCTGATGGTACTATGTATGAAACATTTATATAAAACTGACTTTAGGTTGCATGTATGAGGTGTATTATGACATTTAAATATTGCCTACATGATATGAGATGTTGTTTATATTGGGTCCCATTTTACAGATGCAAATATACAAATATTCTGCAATGCAAACCTTTTCTGGTCCTAAGGAATTTTTTCAAGTCTATATATATATATATATATATATATATATATATATATATATATATATAAATATATATATATATATAACCCTGTAAACAGATACTTTGCAATACTAATTTGAATAGACTCCAAAATTAGAGATCAATTGCAAGCCATTGGCTCCATTCTAATCAGAATTCTCTTGCAGAGTTCATTGCATGACTTTTCCTGTAGTCTTCAGATTTTAATCCATTCCAAAATGTTAGAAAACCCACAATGAACCATTTATTTAACAAGTGTCAAAATCATTTAGCCCACAAAAACATCCAGTCAATAAGATCCAGCCAATGATTTTTTTTTACTTTCATTTTTACTTGGACCATTTGAAAACAGGGAGTAAAAACAAAACAAGGGGCGCCTCATAGTTTAACCATCCAAATCAGGCAAAATTCTCAGAAAAGATAAGAATGTACTCACAAGTGTATATGCACCTAGAGTTCAAATAGGTGCAGAAGGAGCCAGCTGACCTTCAACAGAAGTCAGCGTGCTGTGTCATCGGTCTCCATGCAAACATGTGTCTGCTTAGGAACAGCTGAATCAAGGCAGCAAACGCTGCTCTGGAGGCGTGATTGATAAATCACTGTGAACACAAGCGTCTAAGCATGCTCTTTATCCAGTGTGGAGGCAGTAAAAAATAGTGTCATAAAGAAGATAGGACACACATTCGAAGTATGAAAAAGGTTTAAAACAAACTTTTATCTGCAATGCTTTTCTCGGTCGATTTGTAAGGGCCGTTTCATCAGGCATAAGAATGTGTTATAGGTATAGTGCTATTTAATGGTAGTTGAATTCATTCTACGGATGTAATTGGAACATTGTTAACCAATGGCAAAGAGTAACATATAATCTCTAAAAACACTACAAAATACATGGGGGCTGATTTATGGACATGATGCGATGTAGCGTATCATGTCCGCAGCACATCGATAAATGCCGACAGCATATGCATTTATGTGCATGATACGATGTACATTTATCATTGCACAAGCAGTTCTAGTGAACTGCTTGTGCAATGCTGCCCCCTGTAGATTGGCCGCTAGCAGGGGGTGTCAGTCAGCCCAATCGTATAAGATCGGGCGAATTGATGTCCGCAGCGGTCTTTAGGTCTCGCACGGAAACAGGGGAATCAAGCTCCATTCGGAGCTTGATAATTCGGCCCCATAGTGTGCTCCTATTTGGTGCCACTTAAAAACAATAATGTTAACAATATATGTAAACAATTTTGTAAAAATAAAAAATATATATACCCTAGAATATCTGATCAGAGATATATTTACGTATACGACATTTGAAATATAAAAACATAATCATACATGAAAATGTATCCAAAAATTCTGACATTTTGAGACTGCAGAATTTATTAAAAGCGGCATTTACAGTTGAATTTGGGGAACCACTTACAGTATTTGTTGTGTTGAGCTATTTTAATAGCTTTTGTTTGATTTGTTCATTGCAAACAACTGAAAATCTGTAAATTTTGACAATAAACCTGATTTGCAATGGGGGTTGAATAATTTTGATTAGATATGTGCATGATCGAAAAATTCGGTTCGGTTCGGATCGATTCGGAGGTTTTCGAATTTCGTTTCGGATCGATTCGAATTCGGAAAACTTCGAATTAATTTGTTTCGGATTCGTTTCGGATTCATTCGGATTCGAAAAAATTCGGCTGAATTCAGTTCGATTCGGTTCGGAAATTCGGAATTTCGGTATGTGTGCTGTGTATTAGACTAGTATTATGTACTGTATATTAGGTGTAACCCATAGCAGAGTGCTATAACCTAATATACTGTACAATACTAGTGTAATCCATGTCCATTAGGATTTATTCAGTAAATTCGGCAGTATTTTAATTCGGAAATTCGGTTCGATCCGAATCTCCGAATTTTCCGAATTTTCCGAATTTCTGAATCGAACCGAACTGAATTGCACATGTCTAATTTTGATTACAACTGTATAAATGAATACACAATTGCAGGTTATAGTTAATAACATTAATCATATTATTCAGCATTTAATAGCTATAGCAGTGGTAGAAAAAACATAATTTATGCTTACCTGATAAAATCATTTATTTTATGGTGGTGAATAGGGATGGGTGAATGTTTTGCAACATTTGAAAAATTAAATGAATTTTAACACATTCGTACGTTAGTTTTGAACTTCGAAGTATGTACAACATTATAACATTTGTCTAATTTACTAGTATTTCTAGTGCTATCTTTAGATACAATATTTATTTCAAATTTTTCAAAATTTTGAAAATTGCATAATTCCAATCATATTATGCAATATTTGAATTAGTAAAATTTGAATAAATATATTGGTAATTTAGATAGTTCTAATGCTCTCTTTACATGTAATATTCAAATTATGCATTATTCAAAATTGAAAAAATTGAATTGATATATTTGTATTAGTATTTCTAATGCTTTCTTTAAATGTAATACAGGTGGCCCTCAGTTTACGTCGGTTCAATTTGCGCCGTTTCAGAATAACAACCTTTTTTTTCAGTCATGGGACTGCTATTGAAATGCATTAAAAATCAGTGCACTAATTAAAATAGCCAGTAGGTGGAGCTGCCCGCTTGTGTTTCAGCAAAGTTAAGCTAGTTTAACAGCCTGAAATTATCTGTGTACACAGATCAGACAAGACCTATCGAGCAAGATTTAGCAGCCACTTCCCTATTATCTTCCTGTCCAGCTGCTTGAGATGAGGGTGCCTAACTGCCTATTAATCACTGCAGATTGAAATGCATAGAATAGGTGCAGAACCAATATTATCTAACATGCTAACAATGCAGAGAACTGTTTGCAGAAAAACGCAAGTAAAAAAAACATTTTTGTTCATTAAACTTAGTTTGATGATGATACAATCTGTTGTGTAATTATTTTATTAGGTGATGTTTAGCAAATGTTTTTGTTCATTAAACTTAGTTTGATGATGATACAATCTATATTATTAGGTTTATAATGCTGTTTACATACCTCCCAACATTTCAAAATTCAAAAGAGGGACCCCCCAAAAAAATTTGAAATGTGGTGGGCGGGGCTTAAAAAATCATAAGACCAAAGTAATATAAATAAAATTCTAAATAAAGTCATATATTTTAATACACTTAGGCAGTAAATCAAACACAAGCTCAAACCACTGGTATGGCTATGTGAGCTCTATATTTAATTAGCCTTTGCAAAGACATTGCTAAATATTTTTATCTTAATTGGACATTTAATAATAAATTCTTTTAAACTGCTCTCTGCATTCCACATTAATATTCTAGATTCTGGCCTTTAAAGTCCGCAAAAATGCACAGAAGCACGCTAGATAGCATACACTTACACATGCAGATACACACACACTACATAGCATACACTTATACATGCAGATACACACACTACATATCATACACTTATACATGCAGATACACAGACACTACATAGTATACACTTATACATGCAGATACACACACTACATATCATACACTTATACATGCAGATACACAGACACTACATAGTATACACTTATACATGCAGACACACACACTACATAGCATACACTTACACATGCAGATACACACACACTACATAGCATACACTTATACAGGCAGATACACAGACACTACATAGTATACACTTATACATGCAGATACACACACATTACATAGCATACACTTATACATGCAGCATAAACTTATACATGCAGATACACAGACACTACATAGTATACACTTATACATGCAGACACACACACACTACATAGCATAAACTTATACAGGCAGATACACAGACACTACATAGTATACACTTATACATGCAGATACACAGACACTACATAGTATACACTTATACATGCAGATACACACACATTACATAGCATACACTTATACATGGAGCATAAATTTATACATGCAGATACACAGACACTACATAGCATACACTTATACATGCAGATACACACTTATACATGCAGATACGCATACACACACTACATAGCTTACATTTATACATGCAGACACACACACACTACATAGCATAAACTTATACATACAGATACACACACACACAGTTATGGATACAGATAGACACACACACTACATCATATATGGGCATCTGTAATTCATTGTATGGGGTCCTGGGGTTGGCAAGCACATTAGCTGGCAGTCTGCGGCTGCCACTGTTCGTTACCCTGGTCTTAGCACTGCTCATTCTATAAAACTGAAGGCATGCTAGTATTATTACCAGGGGTTAGACATCATCACTACCAGAGGTAGGTTAGAGAGGTCACCATTAACCGTGGTCAGAGTGCAGCGTGTATACAGCTTTCTTACTCCTGCTTAACCCACACACCATTCCTTTTCCACATGGAATCTAACAGGTATCTAACACTGTGAGAGCAAAGCCAGATGCTTCTGAGTATGGGCCCAATAGAATTTTTTTTTTAATGCATGGGGCAAATCGGGACAGATGGCTAGCAACCCGGGACAGACCCCTAAAATCGGGACTGTCCCGCGAAAATCGGGACAGTTGGGGGGTATGTGTTTAGCATTTAAAGTCTTCATTTCAAACCTTTAAAAATAATGTATTAGGTGTTACTTATGACAATTTTGAGAGGGGTCTGGACCCTAACTCCCTCACTTCCCATTGACTTACATTATAAACTGGGTTTCAATTTACAATGCTTTCGATTTACAACCATTCCTCCTGGAACCTAAATCCGGCGTAAACTGAAGGCTACCTGTATTTGAATTATGCAATATAATTTGGAAATAGAAAAATTTGAATTGATATATTTGTATCTATTATGTATCAATTTACTACATTTCCTACCACAGGAACTACTGAACATCTGAATAGTATTTGTTAAATTAAATTTAACATTTGAAAACTGGAAATAACATTTTATTACTGAATTTTAATGGATTTTCGTTCTTATTAACATTTGATTGTCCAAAATAAATGTACACAGGACTATTCGTTCTATCAAGCGAATTGCACTTTCACCACATTTGCCCATCCCTAGTGGTGAGAAGTACACAATACATTACTCCTCGAAATTACTCTTCCCTGCCACTAGTAGAAGAAAAAGATTCCCAAACCTCATGAGCCCTATAAAACCCCTTCCACCTCATTGGTAAACTAGTCTGACATATAGCCAAGCAAAAAGGTAGGAAAAGTAATAAGAGCAAAATAATAAGAGCAGGGAAAAAGATAAACCAACATAAAAAAACAGGATGTTGTCTCGTGGACTCTCACCACTATGAAAGAAATTAATTTATCAGGTAAGCATAAATTATGTTTTCTTTCATACATGCTATGAGAGTCTACGATCCGTTACTCATGGGAATGAATACCCAAGTAGTGGAGTGCACAAACAATGAGAAATAAGGGTGAGATAAAAACATATTTTTTTCACAGAGAAACAAAATCCACAACCCAAATAGAACCCAAAGAATAAACAATTGAAAGAATGACTGACAGGCAATTAGAGATGACCGACAGGCCAAAACAAAATTAACCTGAGACAACTGCCTGAAGGACTTTTTTTTACCAAAGGTTGCCTCAAAATAAGCAAAAACATCAAAATTATAGAATTTAGTAAAAGCATGCAAAGAAGACCAAGCAGCAAATTTGGTCACCAGAAGCCTTATTCTTAAAATCCCAAGAAATGGCAACTGATCTGGTAGAATTGGCAGTAATCAGTTTAGGTGGAAGCTGTCCCACCTCCAAGTAAAGCTTCAACCAAGAAGCCAATGAAATGGCAGAAGCTTTCTGCTCTTTCCTGGAACCTGAAAAGTGAACAAACTAGAAGTTTGTCTAAAATTCTTAGTAGCATCTAGATAGTAACTTCAAAGCTCTTGCAACATCCAAGTTATGAAGAAGCCTCTCTGTAGAACTCTTAGGATTAGGACATAAAGAAGGAACAACAATTTTGCAACTTATATTATCCGAAGACACAACCTTAGGTAAAACGTCAAATTTGGTCCTCAAAACTGCCTTATCCTGATGAAAATAAGATAAGGAGGGTCACATAAATGAGCAGACAACTCAGAGCCTCTTCTAGCAGAAGAGATAGCTAAAAGGAACAAACCCATCCAAGAAAGAAGCTTAATATCCACCTTATGCATAGGTTGAAAAGGAGGAGCCTGCAAAACTTCTATACAAAATTTAGATTCCAAGGAGGAGAAATTGGCTTACTAACACTTTTTATTCTAGACAAAGCTTGAACAAAACCATGACTGTCGGGAAGATTAGCAGTCTTCTTGTGGAACAAAACTGAGAGCAGAAATTTAACCTTTCAAAATGCTGGCAGATAAACCCTTATCTAAAACATCCTGAAAAAACTGTGACATCCTAGGAATTCTAAAAGAATGGCAGAAAAAAACATGATCCAAACAGGCTTGTGGGCCTGTATCAAAGTCTCAATAACAGAATCAGAAAAACCTCTCTGCCTGAGAACTAACCATTCATTCTCCATGCCATGAAGCTTAGAGATTTGAGGCCATGATGGAAAAATGTACCTTGAGACAGAAAGTCCAGACATAGAGGAAGTGACCATGGAAAGCAATTGGACATCTGCATACCAAACCCTGCAAAGCCAAGTCGTAGCAATCAGGATTACTGATAATTTATCTTGCCTGATCTTGGTAATCACTCTGGGAAGAAGAACCAGAGGAGGAAAAACATAGGCCAGCCGAGACGACCATGGAGCTGCCAGAGAATCTACAAACTCTGCCTGAGGGCCCCTGGACCTGGCATGGTATTTGGGAAGCATGTTGTTTAACCAAATGAGAGGCCATCAGATCTATCTCTGAGAGACCCCAAAGATCCACTATCTGTTTGAAACATCCAGATGAAGAGACCACCCCCTGGATGCATAGACTGTGAGTGAGAAAATCTGTTTCCTAGTTATTCACTCCTGGAATATGAACTGCAGAAATCAGACAACAATTGGTTTCTGCCCAGGAAAGAATTTGAGACACTTCCTTCATAGCTGGGGAACTTCAAGTTTCCCTTCTGATGTTTGATGTAAGCCACTGTTAAGACATTGTCTGAAAATTGAGATAAGACTCCCTTTTCAACAGAGGCCACTTAAAATTGCAGAGTTATAAAACATTTATCGGCAACCTCACCTCCAGAGGAAACCAAACCCCTTGTGCCCTCTGAGACTCCTAGAAGGCCCCCCATCCGGAAAAAACTTGCATCTGTAGTGATCACAAACCAAATAGCCCCCTGCATAACACGCTGATGATTCAGCCACCAAGAAAGGGACTGACCTGTTCTGTGACCTAGCTAAATCTTTTGAAACAGCTGGGTATGATCCCTGGACCACTGCTGAAACGGAATATCATCCGAAGCAACAATCATAAGAACAAATACCTCCATGCAAAGAGCAATTGAGGGAAAAGGAAGAGAATGAAGGTTTTGACATATTGACACCAGCTTCAACCTTCTTTGATCTGTCAAAGGGAGATTAATGGAAACTGAATCTATCTGAACTCCCAGAAAAGGACTCTCGTCTGAGGAACCAGAGAACTCTTTAGAAAATTGATTGTCCAACCTTTTTGTTGAAGGAAAAAACAACAGTCTGCTGGTGTGAAATTCTGCTAAATGTAAACATGGAACTTGAACCAAGATATCGTCCAGGTAAGGAAACATTGCATTATCCTGAGGTCTGATCACAGACACAGCACTTTGAGAATATTCTGGGAGCTGTAGCACAACCAAATGGTAGAGCAACAAACTGAAAGTGCTTATCTAGAAAATCAAACCGTAGAAACTGATGATGTTCCCTATTAATTGCAACATAAAGGTAAGAATTATTTAAATCTATCGTGGACATAAACTGATCTTGCTGAAAAAAATGAAATTAGGGACTCTGAGAAACGTGTTCAGAGCTTTTAGATCCAAAATTGGAACAGTTAACAGATTTGAATAAAATCCCCTCCCCTGTTCCAATAGAGGAACCAGACTAATCATTACCATAGATTCTAGATCTGAAACTGACTAAAAAGGCCTGGTCCTTTACAAACAATTTTTGAACATTGGACAGAATACACATTCCTCTGGGAGTCCTTGTTCTGAAACCTATCTGGTAAACCTCAGAAACTATGTATAGAACCTAGGGATCCTGAACAGATTGAATCCAAACCTCATTAAAAAGGTGCAACCTGCCCCCTACCAGAGCCTCTGAATCAGGGGTCATACCTTCATGCAGACTTGGATGAAAGAGTAGATTGTTTGGACTGCTTAAGATTGTTCCAGTTTAAATTAGGCTTCCAGACAGAGCCAGAGGAACTTCGTTTCTGAGAGGAAGAGTTGAATTTCTGTTTCCTGTTCTGACAAAAGGGGCAAAAACAATTAGAAGTTTTGGATTTACCTTTGGACTTTTTTTCCTGAGGAAGAAAAGCTCCCTTACCTCCAGTAACCGCATCGATAATAGAATCCAAACCAGAACCAATGTCTTTCCCTGAAAAACCAAGACTTTATTCATAAAGTCCTTCTAGAAAGAACTGCCAAAGACACACTCTCAGAATTAATCTTAATGATGTCAATGACAGCATCACCAATGAAAGCATTAGCATGTTTAAGCAATTCAAAAAGGTTAAAAAAAATCTTCACTAGAAGAATCATCAGAAAACTGCTCAGAAAGACTTTTTAATCAAATGTAAGTGGCAGCAGCCTCACCAGCAATAGAAACTGCTGGCCTAAAAATATAACCTGCTTGCTGAAAAGTCCTCCTATGAAATGATTCTTACTTATCTAAAGGGTCTTTAAATGAAGAGCTATCTTCCAAAGGGATAGCAGTTCATTTAGCCAAAGTTGAAACTGCACCATCAACTTTAGGAACAGTTTCCCAAAGTTCAATATTAGAAGCCGGTAAAGGATGCATTTTCTTAAAGTTTACAAAAGGATTAAATGTATTATCTGATTTAGCCTAATCTCTAACAACTGTCTAAACCCCCAGGAGATGTAACCAAGGATTTATAAATTAAGTCTAAATGATTTACAGACTTATCTTCAGCTACCTTAGGATCTTTAACCTCTAAAGCACTGGTTTTATAACCTGTTCTCAGGCCTCCCCAACAGTCCAGGTTTTCTGGATTACCTTGGATGAGAGCAGGTAAAATACCCATGTTTACTAATCAGCTGAGCTAATTATTTCACCTGTGCTCCAGTTTAGATATCCACAAAATGTGGCCTGTTAGGTAGGCCTGAGGACAGGTTTGAAAACCAGTGCTCTAAAGTAAGGAACATCTCTTTAAACAAATATGAACAAATTAATATGTTCAACTTTAAAACAAAAGAGACAACTCTGATAAATGGTTAGAGGAAGACCACTGATCATCAGAGAAAACATCTTCCTCTGATGATTCAGTAGCTTCATGACAAGAAACATCAACCTCAGCAAGCTTAGAGCTAGTAGAAGGTAAATTATGGACTGAACTTTTATGCTTACTTTAAGGAGGCATAGATGCTAACATTTCAGCTAATGTAGAGGAAGTTAAGTCCTTAACTCCAAAATCTGGAGAGCTTCGCTGTAAGGAACAAACATAAGGAGCAGCAACACATTTAGAAGCAAGAGCAGCATTAGATTGGTCTGAATGTATTAAAATATTTAAACATGTATTACATAAATCTGCTTGAGGTAATACCTCAGCCTGTTTACAATAAACACATTTAACACTGATAGGAGAGTGTTCAGAAGGCGCAGCTACTAAAGTAGGTTTAGGGACAGAATCAGAAGGCTCCATAACAGCCGAAAACTACAAAAGTAGTAATGTGCACATAAAATAAAACATGTAGTTATATCCCACCAAAAAGAGCTCTTGAATCAAGGGAAACTATTTACCCCATCCAAAAGCAGCTCTTAAAAACTTACAACACTAATCCAACATTTAGGATAATGTACTAGGAGACAGAGACACCATGTCTGACCTAGATATATATAATTAAATAACCTATATTGGCTAATAGAGTGCCCACAATAAATAATAAAATACAGTACTTATTTATAGGCACTCATGTACTGGAAAAAACAGCAGAAAGCTAAACCAGTACTGAGACATAACAGCAGAGGATATGGAATAGGAGTATATCAACAGGAAGAGGCAAAGGACATGTCCCCGCAACAGTTGTGGAAGGCTTGTGACTAATTCCCATTAATTAGTGAAAACACTGCACCTGGGGGGGAAATGGGCCTTAACCCATTTTGACAATCCCTCTCATTGAAGAAAAACACACACATCTTCATTCTTCATCTTCCTACAGCAGAGGTAAAGACAAAAATGATTTTGTAGAGCTGTTGGGGTTTAAGAATATTTGCCCCCTCCTAGTGGCAGGGAAGAGTTATACCCAGGAGTAATGGATTGTGGACTCTCATCACCTATATGAAAAGAATAAAAATAGAAATGATTCCTTGCTCGTAGAGAATATTATATAAACCTTAGTAACTTGTAAGTATGTTAAATTAACCACTTCAGTGTGCATGACAATACCTCATTTAAAAGCAATATCTAAGGCCCAAGACCATTTACAGAGGCAAGAGACCACTCATTTAAAAAGAGCGATCAATTGCCCCACTAGAAAACAAGTTATTTCTAATGGGGGGGGGGGCAAAGATGAAACTACAGACCCCTATGGCCCCCTCTAATTTAATTAGGGGGTATGAGAACCCTTATGTGAAAGAAAGAAAACCCCTCTTTTTAATTGAAGGGTCAAAACCCCCTCTAATTTTCATGTCTCCAGATAGGTAACGGTGACCACCTGCTTAACTACATACCTGTGAAGTGTTTAACAAGGGGAAGGAACACTTTTAAAGCACATTTAACCCCATAAAATACTGAGGGGTATGAAAGCCCAGTTTGTAAAGTGAGAAGCCCTCACTTCAAAATGGGGTCTCATATTGCTGTCATTAGTAGGTAATAGTAATAAAAATGGAAATCACCTTCTTAATATATTTACTGCTTGAGGGCAGTGGATCCAGTGCAGCCTCTATCTCCTAAAGACAAAGCACATATATGCACACATTACCTCTCATATTAAAGATGGGATTATCCATTTTCAAATAAGGAGTCTCATGCCCCTTTACATAGCAGGTGATTGCCATATAAACTGTTTACTAGGGGCTCGATTTATCAAGCCCTTTCCCACCCTTTGACAACACAGTGTCCTCCTCAGCACACATTGATAAAAGCAAAGGACAACACTATTACTTAGGTTGCACAGTTTAAGTTTAAACTTGAGTTAATCAAAATGATAAATCAAACCCTTAAGCAGCCTGGCATGAGGATGCTTGTAAACATTTAGAAAATGTAAGTATAAGCTGTGATACCTGCCTAAAAAGTGACTTTAGCAGGAACTGAACCTAGAACTCTTAAAAGCACAGTGTAGTGTATATTGTGTTTCCCCTTTAATCTGTTCCCAAATATATATTTTACCTGCAGGAGTGTATTAAAGTGCTTTCACATAGATTGTTTACCTTTATTTTGACATTTAAAATAGCTACTTTGCCAGGTGTATACCCACCTTTATTGAACATTAGTGTAAACATAGCTAGCTGAAGAAAATACACTCCTAGTAAAGGGTGAAGGGTAGAAGAAATAAGTGATACAAATTGTATTTTTAATTGCTCTCTCTAGGTATTGGGCATTGCTATACAGGCACATATAAGAAGCATTTGTGTTTATAGAAAGTGATAAGATAAGTAAGGTCTGGTTTCTCTGAAAGCTCAGTCTATTATAATGGGTTGTAAACAAAACCAGCTATATCAAATACAAAAATAAACCTAAACGAGCAATTTCTCATACATGTTATAGTCTCCACTTTTACAATATACTGTCCCTTTGTTATAAAAATCTAAGTATACATTACTACATATAAAAAATGTGTCAGTAGAAGCATCCTACACCAAATGAAATGCATTAACAAATGAGCTCTCACAGCAAATTATTTTCCCCACACATTTTTTATGCTGAACCCATTGACATATTCTCAAATATAAAATACATTTTAAGTATGGTTTTTCATGTGGTGACATCTTGTGATGAGCTGAGCAAGTAGAACGCGAAAAACTGGGGCTCTAAAGCTGCTATCGCAGGTTGGTAAATCAAACGTAATCAGTGTTTTATATAGAACATGCAGGGTGGCATTATGAAGTAGCCAAGTGGGGGCACCATAATACTTTCTAATATTATAACATTTTCTGTTATTTCTGAGGCGCTATGATCTAAAGCTTTTGTCAGTACCGTTAGGTATATTTTAGCTTGAGAGAGGTTTATCTAGGTATACAGGGTTGAGGGTGTGAAGGATAGACACATGCATTACAATATACAGTAATGCTCAAAAAATACCCACAGATTTCTGAGAGATTTCTTTCTTTGCCAGCAAGTTTTTTTAACTTTGAAGAAACTAAGTAATATTAGCCTATTTTAGCTTAATATTGGCTTCGATTTCTGCGGGGTGGTCAGTAAAATCTGCCAGGTGGTGTGCCCATTAAATAGTTCCTGGGGGAAACATGGAAATATAACTGGTGACACCAGCTTCTGCATCTGATGCATAATTATTTCTATGTAGATCTTCTGAGTGTATTTTTATTGTGCTTAAAGGGACATTAAACCCAAATTATTGCTTTCATGATTAAGATAGAGAATACAATTTTAAACAACTTTCTAATTTACTTCTAATATCTCATTTGCTTCATTCTCTTGATATTCTTTCCTGGAAAGCATATCTAGATAGGCTCAGTAGCTGCTGATTGGTGGTTGCACATAGATATCTCATGTGATTGGCTCACCAATGTGCACTGCTATTTCTTTAACAAAGGATATCTAAAGAAAGAAGCAAATTAGATAATAGAAGTAAATTGGAATGTTGTTTAAAATTGTGTTCTCTATCTGAATCCTGAAAGAAAACATTTGTGTTTAATGCCCCTTTAACAAATATTTTTTTTTTTGCAATATTACACAATTGTATGTGTTTGTGTTTTTTGTGTGCGACATTAAAGGGACATGAAACCCAAAATGTTTCTTTCATGAGTTAGGTAGAGCATACAGTTTTAAAAAACTTTCCCGTTTACTTCTATTATCAATTTTGCTTCATTCTCTTGGTATCATTTGTTGAAAAAGCAGCAATACACTACTGGTTTGTAACTGAACACATGGGTGAGCCAATGACAATCGGTATATATATGCAGCCACCAATCAGCAGCTAGAACCCAGCTGCTCCTGAGCTTTCCTAGATAAACCTTTCAGCAAAGGATGACAAGAGAAGGAAGAAAATTAAATAATATAAGTAAATTGGAAAGTTGTTTAAAATTGTATGCAAAGTCTAAATCATGAATGGATTTCATGTCCCTTTAATATAAATCTATGCAGCTCAAAGGTATTTTCTGTCCCATAAATCTTGCAATTACTTTAATTCAACGTACAGTTTGTATTATGTATCATGGTAAGAAACTATAAAGTAGAAAGGTTTCAACAAGTTTTTTAATTTGGTGAGCATTTTGTAAATATTTTTTGTAAAATGTTCATGAGAGGAATATTGAAGGTTACATTTACCAAGGTAAGAGTTTAGTTTTATTACTAGTGAAAGAAACCTCTTTAATTTGTGGTTATATTTTCTAGAAAATATAAACATCTCCCACATTTTAATAATTAGTATTTGAAGAGTTGTATTGTACTGGAGAAAACACAAATGCACACAGACATATTGGTTTATAAAAAAAAAAATAACCATAAAGACTGCTCCTAAATTTTGTTCCTGGAGTCTACCTTTTTGGATTACTCAAATGCCTATTTACAAAACACTTTCTAAAATGTGTGTGATTGACACCTCAATATTCTGGCTGTTATGTTTTAAATCAATTTGTTAACTGTAGGGAGCAGCTTTACAGCAAATAAGAAGAGAGAAATATATATTTTTTTTAAAACAAACGTACTCATATATACATAAAGAAGCTTTGAAATGTAATATACTACTCTTTTAGACAAATAAAATAGGTATATTAATATGTTTTCTGATTATTGTACATGACAATCATGTCTGCTATATTTTACAATTTTTCACCTTATCCAGACATAGAATTACACTTCTCTTCACACATTTTTTCAAGCCTGCTTTTTGTAATAAAATGATAAATTCAATGAAAAGAATGGAAATTTGTAAAATAATGCATATAAAAGGCTTATGTTTTACATGTTATATATTGTTTACCAATCCAATGGTTTCATTTTGCCTATGACACAGGTTTAAAGGATTCCAAGAACCCTATAGAAATTCCAGATGCTGAGGGGAAAAACAATGTTTCCAGAGATATTTATATGTACTGGAAGTTTTTAATTTTTTGCAAGCAATTCAGGAACAATGGAAAAACAAAAACAAGCAATTCACTGAGACAAATATATATCCATGCATGAAATAACTCCAGGAAATTCACACATTCTTTCACATTGATTATGGAGTCTTGAAATGACAGGTGTGAATGAATAAGACAGTCATTTACTGCACAGATATACCATCCCCCACACATAAATATGAAAACACTAGGAATTCTAGTATACAAGAACTGGAAATCCTTTCAGTTTCCACCAACCAATAAAAAAAACCTTGGCTTAAATTACTTATATAAAAAAAAAAACAGAATTATCCATCAAGTAACACCAAATAGGATAATGGAAACACACGCCCAATACACAGAACATGCACTTATACTAGCACTATTTCAGTTCACTACAACTCAAATATGAAACCAGCTCAAACCCATAGTAATCTAAATATATTCCAGATAACCTAATTACAGAGTCAAGCATTGTTTTGTATGCATGTCCTAATTCAAATACTGCATACAAGCACCATATATAATAATTTACTAAAGGCATAGCTAAGCAACATAAACTCATCATAAAAATGTGTATTCAAATCAATTTAAATATCAAGCCAAATGGTAAAATGCTATATTTTGTAAATCAACTTCATGCATAGTTTTCAAATCTAAGTTATTTTTTAATCAAACTATTACAGCTCCAGCAAACAGCTGCAAAACAGTTTTTAGGATTAAGACAGCCCATCCCTATGGTCAAAAATATAAATAAATCACAATATCTAAATATGCAGTGTCTAATCCAACCCTCCACCGTAATACAACCCAAACATATGCATTACCAATGAATTAGCATTAAAAAAAGTAATTTATTCTTACATAAACCTATAGAAAAATACTGACATCAACATTAGCAAATAGCAAACACACCTTCAATCATAGCAACACAATGAAAATTGCCACCCCCAAATACTGAACATTAAAAACCACCATGATTATGTTGTGATGCCTGTTGTGTAGGAATCTAAGCACATAGGTGAATTCAGATAGAATACTAGATTATCATAGCACACATTAGCACATAGCCTAACCCTCTGGATGCCAAATAATGATACAAGGTATTGCTATGCAATGCAGTGCAGGATTATCACACAGCAACTAAAGGGTAAATGAATCAAAGAACCAAATGCAAGAAAAATTCCAATGCAAACGTCATTTTCCCTTTGGAATCTGTGTACAATAATATGCGTCTGCTTTGATGGTTGTGTTTTAGTCGTTGTTTCTATTGATGGAGACTGGGAATTTTGCATCGTGTTAAAGCGACTCATTATCACAAATAGTAGCTAAACAAGACACAAATGCATCATTTACAGAAAAAAATAAAATGTGATTTCATGGAGGAAGCCTGGGTGTTAGATCTCCGTGTAACCCAGGAGAGGACCAGCTGGGATTACCTTAGCAACCAGAGAATCTGCTTCGTCTCCTCCTCCTCCTCCAGCTGCCTCTTCTGCTTCTCTCCCGTTACAGGATGCAAACAACAAGGAGCATGGTCCTACTGACACCTGGCGTGTCCTGTACCTGCTTAGTCCAAGGATGATGGTGGGAAGGCAGCCTCAGGGACCCCCGGAGACTGGTCCATTCCTGTGTGTGCAGAACCACAGCAGAGGATGGATGGGAATAAACAGGACAAGCTGCTTCCCACCGCCTCCTCCTAGGGATGATGCTGCTGCAGTAGCCAGAGTGCCCTCTAGCTGAGCTGGGAGGTACTACAGCTAAATGAGAGTGCTGCTAGTATAATACATAAAATAGAACAGGAACAATTCCAATAGAATCTCTTGTTTATTTCAGACCTGTAACCATAAAGACAGACAACGTTTCGGTCCGTAGACCTTGATCATCTCATGAAAAGCAATACCTACACAACTCTTAGTTAAATACCCTATGACAAATCCAGAATTAACTCATTAGATATATTTAACCACATATAGGGGTTGGTTCCCATCTCTTCAAAACACTAATCAACTGATATAACTACAAAAAATCCCATTTACTTTAATGGTGTTTTTCTGCAAAAAAAAAACAAAAAAAAACACGAAATCAATAGATACGTTATTAATGGATAGGAATCTACCCCAAAGTTAGTTGTATTGTTGCTCTTTAGTGGTTAGGCAACTTAAACTAATACAGAAACATAGGCTCTATATAGTACACAATGAGTTCTCCTTGGCTCAGTGAATAAAGACTTTTACATCAATTAACATTTTGTTCATAACTAAATGAACCTCATTACAATCACTACACAATTGAGAAAAGAAGACTAGTTTATTTCCTTATTATTATTCACCAAAATTATATAGTGAGCTCTCTTTAACTTAGTGAATAAATACACATTAATCATGATTTTCCATAGACGAGCTCAGGCAATGTAATGATAAATTTCTCCTGTCTAATTGGTACAGGTGGCCCTCGTTTTACAACGGTTCAATTTACACCGTTTCAGAATAACAACCTTTTTTTCCAGTCATGTGACTGCTATTGAAAAGCATTGAGAAGCAGTGCATTTATTAAAATAGACAGTAGGTGGAGCTGTCCGCTTGTGTTGCAGCAAAGCCAAGCAAGCTGAAATTAATCAGTTTAACCAGACCTGAGCTATTGAGCAGATTTCAAAGGAACAAGATCTTCCTGTCTATAAATCAGTCCAGATTGGAATACATAGAAATAACTGTTTGCAGAAAAATGCAAGTGAAGTCTGTGTTGTGTGATTATTTTATTAGGTTTATAATGCTGTTTAGCAAATGTTTTTGTTCATTTAACTTAGTTTAATTATATATTCTGTGTTGTGTGATTATTTTATTAGGTTTATAATGCTGTTTAGCATTTAAAGTCTTCATTTCAAAGCTTTAAAAATAATGTATTAGGTGTTACTTATGACAATTTTGAGAGGGGCCTGGAACCTATCCCCCTCACTCCCATTGACTTACATTATAAACTGGGTTTCAATTTACAACGGTTTCGATTTACAACCATTCCTTCTGGAACCTAACCCCGGCGTAAACTGAGGACTACCTGTATATGCGCTTTATGTATTATTAAAAATAAGCAAATTCTCTTGTTAGTTTTAATCTCGTTCACTGAAATACCCAAAAGTACTAAAATGTATATATTTAAAGTTTAAACATTTTCAATTAAAAAAGGACACCATAATCATAAACATATATATATATATATATATATATATATATATATATATATACCGGTATATATATTTACAAACATAACTTTTTTTAAATAAAAAATACTGTTTTTTTTCACAGAATATAAGATAATATAGAAACATTCATATATCTTAAAAATGAATCATAAAGCTTCATATTTTTGTCTTAAATTCTTTACTGTGGAGTAGGTACTGCACACTGTTATCTCCACAATGTGCAGCAGCTGCAAGATTTCTTTTTTTCTTATACTAATTGATTTCTACTGCTGTTTTCCATAGTACTTATGGAGAACTTTAAATAGAGAGTTCACCCAAAAATGTTCTCCCTTTTAAATTGTTACCAATGATCCATTTTACCTGCTGGAGTGTATTAACTTGTTTTGACGTCGCTCCTTTACCCCTATTTTGGCATTTGAAATAGCCGATTTAGCCTGTGGTATCCCCACCATTAGTAAAAGTTTGTATACTGGAGTTTAGGCTATTAAATACCCTAAGTAAACACAACCAGCAGAATAAATTACACTCCCAGTGGGGTGCAGGATAGTTAAGGGAAAAAAATGTTTTTCCAGTGTTCTCTCTTTGTTTTCCAGACAAATATAAGATAAAGAAACAAGTCTGTGTACACAAAGCTATTCATAAACACAAATAAACTGGAAAATGCAATTTCTCATACATTCTATACTCTGCAGCTGGTATACCAAGTAATTGAAAATACATTAATATTAAAATAATTTTACAGTGTACTGTCCCTTTAATGCACTATTTTGAAGGAGAGCTTTAAGTCTGCTCTAGGCGCTAAAAATTATAAGTAACTAGTCGATTTAACAAGGCATACAATAGAGAATACAACTGCGGCAACCTAATTTAACCCTTTTTTTGCTCTCCTATGCACCTAGGCGAGCGCGAACCAAGTAGGAGAATTTTACAGCTGAACTAGCCAATTTTTAGGTGCATTTTAGAATGATAAATAGGGGCATTAAATCGTGTGTGCATTTATAGGTGCAAAAATAGGAGAACTTCAATGATAAATCTTGCTCATAGTGAGCTCTCTTCAATTTAGCGAATAAGGACTTACACAGAGATTAAAGGGAGATTAAAGTGATACTAACCCCAAATTTTTCATGATTCAAATAGAGCATGCAATTTAAAGCAAAATTCTTATTTACTCCTATTATCAATTTTGTTCTATTGCTATCCTTATTTGAAAAAGCAGGAATCTAAGCTAAGGAGCCGGCCCATTTTTGGTTTAGCACCCTGGATAGCGCATGCTGATTGGTAGCTACATTTAGCCACCAATCAGCAAGCACAACCCATGTGCTGAACCTAAGTTGGCATTCTTGCTTTTCAAATAAAGATAGCAAGAGAAAGGAGAACAATTTATAATAGGAGTAAATTAGAAAGTTGCTTAAAATTGAATGCCCTATCTGAATTGTGAAGAAAAAAAAAATATTTAAGGAGAGGGGATGAGTGGGGTTATTAATGTGATCGCTTTTTAATTTAATACTAACTAAACATAATTTTATGGTGAAACCACTAAACCATTAAAAAATATTAAACACTAACAGGTCTGTTTATAATTTTTGCAAAAGAGATTTAATAGGAACTAATACATTTGCTTAAATAAGTTGAATATTTACATGTTAACATACACTTATATTTTACAACAAAACTGTCCAATCAATACAGGGCAACTATAGCTACCACAACTTCAGTTTGTGGAACACTGCAAACTAAATAAAATAATTTATCCCAGAAAAAGAAGGTAGAATATTTAGCCAAATTCTCTAATGTGTGTTTTCTCTCTTTGTCCAAAATCAGCCATCATCAGCAGGAGGGGGGCGGGGAGAGAAGAGAGGACTAATTTGGTTTTCCAATTTTATGCACAATTCAATAGGGAGTGGTCTATCATATCCAATTCAAAGGCTATATGGGAGTAGCCTTAGAGCAGGTGAAAAAGCTAGTCTAGAATATAAAGGTGTATCGGGGGGGGGGGGGGTTCTTATATGAAGAAGGGCTGGTGTTTTCATTCCAGGGTAAAATCTCTAATCTATGTCACCACTATTTCCTTCTTCATACCCACTGTTTGTAATAGATCTGATTTATGAATCCAATATGCTTCCTTTCATTTTAAAGGGACATGGAACCCAACATTTTTCTTTCAGGATTCAGATAGAGAATGCAATTTAAACAACTTTCTAATTTACTTCTAATATCAAACTTTTATTGTGCTCTTGATATCTTTTGTTAAAAAGCAGAAACATAAACTCAGGAGCACTATATGGCAGCAGTTTTGGAAGAATATTATGCATTTGCAAGAGCACTATATGGCAGCACTATTTCTGCCATGTCATGCTCCAGACACCTACCAAGGTATCTCTTCAACAAAGAATAACACGTGAGCGAAGCAAATTTGATAATAGCAGAAAATTATAACATTTAAAAAAAATGATATGCTCTGTCTGAATCACAAATTATTTTTTGGGGTTTCATATCCCTTTAACTCCCATGTGTAGATTTTACTATGTGATCAATGATTTGAAATCTCAGCTCTGACACATTGCTGTCTACTTTTGTGAAATACTTGTTAAATCCAGGACTTGTGTTCATTAAATATTTCCCGTATTTTACAGAGCAACTCTCTAATATAAATTACTCCACATGGGCGTTAAATTAGGTAGATCACAAAGTCATTATTCAATGTTTTATCTGTTTTGAGGTGATGGACACATGGATCTTTAATCATTTTGACGTAATTGCCAACAGCCAAGGTAACAAAGAATGTTAGTTGTTCTTTATCATGTGATCTAAAGTCAGCCGTTATAATCAGTTAAAATTGCCTGCTCCCTTATAGGCTAGCATAGGTGGGCGCTGACTTTCACTTTCTATGCCCCAAAACCATTGGACCAGACTAATGAGAGTTGTGTGTCATGGTGGTGATCCATCCAACATATTCCTATTGTGAAATCAGTGGCCCAATGGTGATTACTCATTTGAAACTATCTCTTAAACAACAACCTTTTGCCGCACATCACTGCTAATATTGTTGGTCTTACCCATTGTCATAAATTACTAAGGGAATTTAGCCTATGGGTTACCTCATATTTATACCCCTGTGAAACAGGAAGTCATGGTTGAATAATTTCCTGTTCCTACTCACCCAGGTGTGTGGTTATTAATTAAAAAGGGTCTCCATTTTTTCCCAAAGAGTTTATTTGGAATCAATATATGTTAACCCTTTAACGACACATGCCGTACAGGGTACGTCACACACAACCTGGTCTTTAAAGACCAGCGACGTACCCTGTATGACATCAGGGTTTAAAGCGGCTGGAAGCGACCCTGATCGCTTCCAGTCGCTTTCAAGGTATTGCTGTGATGCCTTGATATTGAGGCATCACTGCAATACCTTTTTTCCAAAACCGATGCAGAGAGAGCCACTCTGTGGCCCTCTCTGCACCGGTAGCGATGGGCCCGATCGTTTGTGGGTGGGTGCGAGGGTTTGGGAGCAGCCCAAGGGAGGCGGGTGGGCGACCCATCGCTACCCGGCATCCGGTTCCTGAATGTGCAATGTGCACGCCGGGTGCCGGGAGCGTGTGGGGGCCTGCAGGGAGCGCGCGTGCACGCGCATGTGTGCACGCGATTGCGTAACAACCACTGCCACCAATGAATTAATGAATGGGAGAGAGGGAGGGGGGAAAATAACTGTGAAAAGGATCTGGGAGGGGGAGGAGGGTATTGAGGGGGGGCAGCTACACTACAGAAAAAATGTAATTACATAAAAAAAATAAAAAAAAAAAAAACATTTTTAGGGTACTGGCAGACAGCTGCCAGTACCCAAGATGGCAGCAAATAGGTTGTGGGCAAGGGTTATAAAGCTGTTTGGGGGGGATCAGAGAGGTTGGGGGCTAAGGGGGGGTCCATCACAGCTAAACAGATATTTTTATTTATTTATTTATTTTTAAATGCCTTTTATTTTAGTACTGGCAGACTTTCTGCCAGTACTTAAGATGGCGGGGACAATTGTGGGGTGGGTGAGGGAAGAGAGATGTTTGGGAGGGATCAGGGGGTGGGATGTGTCAGGTGGGAGGCTGATCTCTACACTAAAGCAAAAACTGCAAGCTCCCTACAAGCTATCTAATTAACCTCTGCACTGCTGGGCATAATACACATGTGATGCACAGCAGCATTTAGCGGCCTTCTAATTACCAAAAAGCAACACAAAAGCCATAAATGTCTGCTATTTCTGAACAAAGGGGATCCCAGAGAAGCATTTACAACTATTTATGCCATAATTGCACAAGTTGTTTGTAAATAATTTCAGTGAGAAACCTAAAATTGTGAAAAATGTAACATTTTTTTTTATTTGATCGCATTTGGCTGTGATATGGTGGCAGGAAATATACCAAGATGGGCCTAGATCAATACTTGGGGTTGTCTACTACACTACACTAAAGCTAAAATTAACCCTAGAAGCTCCCTACATGCTCCCTAATTAACCTCTTCACTGCTTGGCATAATACATGTGTGGTGCGCAGTGGCATTTAGCGGATTTCTAATTACCAAAAAGCAACGCCAAAGCCATATTAGTCTGCTATTTCTGAACAAAGGGGATCCCAGAGAAGCATTTACAACCATTTGTGCCATAATAGCACAAGCTGTTTGTAAATAATTTCAGTGAGAAACCTAAAGTTTGTGAAAAAAATTATGAAAAAGTGTTTTTTTTTTTTATATTTGATCTCATTTGGCGGTGAAATGGTGGCATGAAATATACCAAAATGGGCCTAGATCAGTACTTTTGGATGTCTTCTAAAAAAAATATATACATGTCAAGGGATATTCAGGGATTCCTGAAAGATATCAGTGTCCCAATGTAACTAACGCTAATTTTGAAAAAAAGTGGTTTGGAAATAGCAAAGTGCTACTTGTATTTATTGCCCTATAACTTGCAAAAAAAGCAAAGAACATGTAAACATTGGGTATTTATAAACTCAGGACAAAATTTAGAAACTATTTAGCATGGGTGTTTTTTTGGTGGTTGTAGATGTGTAACAGATTTTGGGGGTCAAAGTTAGAAAAAGTGTGTTTTTTCCATTTTTTTGTCATATTTTATCATTTTTTTATAGTAAATTATAAGATATGATGAAAATAATGGTATCTTTAGAAAGTATTTTTCGTATATGAATTCATAGGGGTGCCATTAATTGTGCCCTGCATATATTTAACAAATAAACCTGTGTTGTGTTTGCAATCGTTTGATATCCATGAGAGCAAAGTATGTTTGTGTCTTTTTTAAACAAAAGATCAAAAGGTTAAACACTAAAGACATTTTTCGCAGTCTTCTTTGCTCATATTTACCAAAGGTGCCAATATTAGTGGAGGGCACTATAACTATTTTTTTTTTCTCTGGATTTTTGTTTGTTGGAAGATCATATAAGAGATGGAAAAAGTCTGACTTTACATTGTTGTTATTTATGTCTTTACATTTTAAAAACCTGCAATTTCATAAGGGTGTGGAGACTTTTTATATCCGCTGTATGTATGATCTACATGTGGGTTGTATGCAGTAACCCTCTGCTTGCACCCCTGACCTACAACAGTGCTGGACTGTATTGGATTTATAGTGCTCCTCATATAGTTTCACTTAGGGAAAGTGCAGGAAGCAGTAGAGACTCAGTTACATAAAATGAATTAGCATGGCAAGAAATATCATGTCAATCATCACTGAATTCTCTAAAAAAAGAAGCTGAACCTAAATGTCCTGGCGATTTGCAAGCTTACTTCCATAGAGAGTAATGAAGCTGTGTGGCATGCAGAATTTTGCAGGGAAGAACAAATTTCACAGGCGGTACCTGGCAACAATAGCAACATTTTTTTATGGAAGCACATACAAATCAAAATAAGCTATTTTCAGTATAATCTACTTTGCATTTGTTTCTAGTTTGCATACATCTCTTTTTCCTTCAGTATAATAAGCATCTTTTAAAGCAAACTCACCAGCTTTCATTTGGCGAGACAAAACAGCAAGACCTGCAGGTGTGCAGGTACTTAGCAATATCTGATTACAATGAAAACATTTCATAAAAACCAAAGGAATGTTCATATTCAGCCCACTTGCTAAAGCTGAGACTCATTTAAAAAAAAATTAATATGCAATCCTTTGAAATTTGACCTCTTGATTACCATTTTAACTTTGTTTTGGGAAATGGCGTACATTTACAGTTTCCATTAAATATTATTTTCAGGCCTTAATGTAAATTTGCGTTTTGCTGTGGGATTTTAATACAAATTTTAATGTATACTATTAATGCAAGTTTTTACACATAATTCCATAATGATCTTTACAGCATACATTAAATGCAAATTTGAAATGTTTATTTGCCTCACCTTCACATACGAAAATGTTTGTTATGACCCACAGCAAGATACACAGCTATCAAGGTAAAATTTGCCTTTAGAGAATTCTGTAAGGGATTTTGTAGCACTATCAGATAAATAATATAAGAGTTAGCAGCAGATTATGTGTCCCTGTAATAGTATGTATCCCTGTGAGTGTATCTGTTAGTCTTTTTTTGCAATTAAAATTAAACCCTTCCATTTCTTTACTAACCTATCATTGTTAGTGTAAAGAGTTTTAGCAGAGGTGTTACTAATTATTTGCATAGAAAATCATTTTTAGGGTATTAACCCTTTAGTTTTCACAATTTGCAGGGCTTTGTTAATCTGTAGCAGTGTAGGGTTGCACCCCATAAAAACCTATGTTTATGTGGTCTGCTTTGCTGTAGCCAGATAAAAAATTGGTACCTGCACTAATTTGACCAATCAGTGCGTAGCATGGATGTATCTCCAGAACCTCTGGAATGAAAGGAAAAAGTAGTTTGCAGAAGTAAATTATTAGTTAGACAAAAAAAAAAAAATTAATTTACTATGCCTTATGTACGAATTTAGTAAAATTTTTAGTGAGGGTTACTTTTCAGTTATAATGGTTAAGGAGCATTTGGATGTGTATATTTGTCATATGGTCCTGGGCTCAATACATAGCAGGAAAGATAAACTTATTGAGACATGACATGATATTGTAGGGATATTGAGAGCTGTCTTGATAATATAGGAGTATTGGTTGATACAAAATAGGACTTATTTGTAATGGTATCTATAAAAGGAAGCACACATGTTACTACTTTAGATAAAAAAAACATACAGAACTCTTTTTCATGTAACGTTATTTATATAGTATAATTAGGATAACACCATTTATAAATTATATGTGAAAATACAAATCTGTAAAAATAACAAACCAGTGATAAAGCAAACAAAACAGACATGCAATTAGCAATTAGTAAAATAATTGTGGTGATAATTCAGTAATCAGCAAACTTATGCTATAGTAGAATAATCCAAAAAATTGTATTATACAAATAGCAAAGCTATCTATACTATAATCGCGTTTGTAAGGCGTCTGTCGCCATCGCCAGTTGCGCACGAATCCTCAAAGTAATGTTGGCTGTGCGAGGCAGCCAAAAAAATTCACCTGGATGCATCTTATTTTTTGTACTGCTCTGTTTGCCTTCGCTGCATCCCGGTAAATTCCGAAAATGGCAGGGTGGTGAAAGAATAATTATTTCACCACCCTGCCATTTGCGGAAACCACCGGGATGCAGCAGAGGCAAACGGAGCATTACAAAAAAAAAAAACTAACCGCCCACAATAAGTATTAAAAAAAAAACGTAACCGCCCGCAATAAGTATAAAAAAAAAAACCTAACCGCCCGCAATAAGTATTAAAAAAAACTTAACCGCCCGCAATAAGTATTAAAAAAACAACTAACCACCCGCAATAAGTATTTAAAAAAACTACCGGCCAGCACAAAGTATTCAGAAGAAAAAAAACAACAAACTACCTAATAAAATAATTAACCCCTAAATCCGCAACCCCAACATCGCAAACTACCTAATACATCTATTAACCCCTAATCGCAAATTAAATAATTAATTTATTAACCCCTAAACGTCCACCACCAACGCAATAAATGTAATTAACATATTAACCCCTACTCTGCCAACCCCCCACAACGCATTAAACCTAATTTACCTATTAACTCCTAAACCACCAACCCACACAACGCAAATAACTAATTTAATGAGTAAGCCCCCTAACCTAACACCCCCTAAATTAACCCCTTAATTACATAAAATAATAAAATACTACATTACAATTAAAATAAAAAAATCCTAACAGTACTTTAAAAAAAAAAACAACCTAAGATTACATTAAATTAATCTAAAATTACACAAAATAAAAAAGACTAACATTACAGAAAATAATAAACCACATTATCCAAAATAAAAAAAAATAAACCTTATCCCTAAAGCCTCCCCAAAATAAAAACACCCCCTAATCTAAGAATAAACTACCAATAGCCCTTAAAAAGGCCTTTTGTAAGGCATTGCCCTAAGTTAAACAGCTCTTTTCCTTAAAAAAATACTAAGTCCCCCCTCTAACAGTAAAACCCCCCACCCACCAAACCCCCCAAAATAAAAAACTTAACACTAAAAAACCTAAACTACCCATTGCCCTTAAAAGGGCATTCATCTCTTTTTTAACTGCCCAAAAACCCTAATCTAACCCCCTCCCAAAAAAAGCCTAACACTAAAGCCCCAAATAGGTACTCATGGTTCCTGAAGTCCGGCGGAGAAGGTATTCTTTCAGGCGGGTCCATCATCTTCTATCTTCATCCACAGCGAAGGCGGCGCGGAACAGTGTTCCCAGATGTGGCAATTCTCGGCGGCGGTCCAAGGTGGTGGCAGTCTTCGGTGGCATGGAGGCTCCCCTTCATGCGATTGTCTGCCGCACACTGAAGATTAAATGCAAGGTACCACATATTTATTGGGGTACCTTGCATTCCTATTGGCTAAATTTTTTAAATCAGCCAATATGATGAGAGCTACTGAAATTGTATTGGCTGATTTGAACAGTCAATAGGATTTCAGTAGCTCTAATCCTATTAGCTGATTTCAAAATATCAGCCAATAGGAATGCAAGGTACCCCAAATTGATTGCGGTACCTTGAATTCAATCTTCAGTTTATGACGGACATCGGATGAAGAGGAGCTTCCATGCCGTCGAGCAACGCTGCCGTCGCCGAGGACCGCCACCATTGAGGACCACCACTGAGGATCCAGACATCGGGAACACAGCTCCGCACCTCCACTCCATGCCACCTTCACTCCGGATGAAGATCGAAGATGATGGATCCGTCTGGAAGAAGAATTTCTCCGCCAGACTTCAGGAACAGTGAGTACCTATTTGGGGCTTAGGTTTAGGCTTTTTTATTTTAATTTTTGGGTTTTATATTTTTTAGATTAGGGTTTTTGGGGGCTAGAAAAAGAGCTGATTGCCCTTTAGGGGCAATGAGTAGTTTAGTTTTTTTTAGTGTTAGGTTTTTTTTATTTTGGAGGGTGGGTGGAGTTTTTTTACTGTTAGGGGGGGACTTAGGATTTTTTAGAGGTAAAAGAGCTGTTTAACTTAGGGCAATGCCCTACAAAATGCCCTTTTAAGGGCTATTGGTAGTTTAGTATTAGACTAGGAGGTGTTTTTGGGGGGATTTTTTATTTTTATAGGGGTATTAATTTAGGTTTACATTTTTTCTGTCATTTTACTTTTTTGTGTTAATTTAGCTTGGGGGTTTGTATTTTTTCAACATAGACTGCCCTCTGGGTGTCACGCTGCTCCTCCGCTCTGCTGTGGCCATTGCCACGAATTGCAGGCAGTCCGCCTGTTGCTAGGGATGCGGCAGTGTAACTGCAGCACGGTGATGACATCATCACTGCCCGTCCTGTCTTCCCTATGTAAGTGCCTCAGTCTCTCTCACCTGTGCCCAAGTATAGATGTTACTTCATGTTCTCCTGGGTGCTGCATTTCTGTTTACTGAATTGCTATATTGATACTCTGTTGATGAACTCTGCCTGTTTGACTACTCTGCTTGCCTTAACCCTTGAACTACTGGATTGCTATACTGATACTGAACTCTGCTTGTTTGACTACTCTGCTTGCCTTAACCCCTGAACTACTGTATTGCTATACTGCTACTAAACTCTGCTTGTTTGACTACTCTGCTTGCCTTAACCCCTGAACTACTGGATTGCTATACTGATATTGAACTCTGCTTGTTTGACTAATCTACTTGCCTTAACCCCTGAACTACTGGATTGCTATACTGATACTGAACTCTGCTTGTTTGACTACTCTTCTTGCCTTAACCCCTGAACTACTGGATTGCTATACTGATACTGAACTCTGCTCATTTGACTACTCTGCTTGCCTTAACCCCTGAACTACTGGATTGCTACTGATACTGAACTCTGCTTATTTGACTACTCTGCTTGCTTAACCCCTTACTGGATTGCTACTTTGTTGCCGAACTCTGCCAGTCTGACCATTCTATTGGTTTACCCCTGAACTGCTATACTGCTAGATATCCTTTTGTTGCTGACTCCTGCTTGTTCCCAGTCTTTTTATTGGTTTATCCCTGAACTGTTATACTGCTGCATATCCTTTTGTTGCTGACTCCTGCCTGTTCCCGATCCTTCTATTGGTTTACCCCTGAACTGCCATTCTTCTGGATTACCTTCCTGTTGCCGCTGAGTATTGCCCTGCCTGCTGTGAATACTGCTTACCTCATTTTATAAACTCTCTCTCTACTCTGGGATATTTCCTATCATTCGACTTGACGCCGGGATAAAAAGACTACTAGCCAAGTTTGTTCTGATAGTGGAATATCCCACGAGCATTACACTGGGAAGACTTATCGCCTAGTTTCCTAATAAAAGATAATACAACAAACACTTTCATTTTATTTGGATGATGCAAAGCAAAATATATATAGAAAAAAGTGTCTGTATGAGGCAATTTTGAGATACAAAGTATAATTAGAGGCTCACTATTAGCATAGTCAAAATGTGTATTTACCAGTGTAGAATAAAGCAATTAGCATAATTTGCAATATGCAATTTGGATCATTTTTATACAGTTTAGCTAAACATAGTAAAATGCATTGTATTGATAAAAACTATTATCATAACAGTCCCTAGGGCCCATAGAATGCGATATGACACTTTAGAAAATTATTATTATTACTATAAAAATTAAAAAAAAAAAAAATTAACCTCTCTCAAATAATGGAGAACAAGGAAAATAAGAAAATATATTATAGTGTATTAATAGTTCAGTGTGTGAATTTATGTGTGGGATTACATGAGAAGAAATGTATTAGTATCAGTGAAAGAGATACTGTATATACGTTGTCCATATGCTGCAGGTTTTGGAGCCATTTTATGTTAACTTTATCTGAACTGAGTATAATTGGGCAATTTTACTATCAAGATTCTCCCTGGTTGTTGTCTGCCCCCCCCCCCCTCCAGTGCATTTCTTAGGCATGTGCATTAGTTTTTTTCATTCCATAGCAAATGTGGAAATAGGCTTTTAGGAGCCGCAAATATTCTTGTGAAAATGCAACATGATGAGATCTGGAATTGCATAGAATTCAGTGTCTTGAACTTTCCCAAGAATATTTGCGGCTCCGAAAAGAGACAAGTGTGGCTTGGGGCAGACTATTTCTGCATTCGTAACGGAGCAAAAAAAAAACAGAATGCACGTACTTATTGTGTATGCTCTTGAAATTTTATGAAGAAATGTAATATATAAATCTGTGTACCACCTATAACAGGTGTATTATTTGGTTGGTTTAATGTAATCTGCATAATTTTTTTTATTAACCAGCAAATATCCTATAGCACAAGATGGTTCTATTTTCCCATAAGAAAAATATATACCAAATTATAATGAATTCTTGTTTATAATGTCCTTGATAAAATTCCATAGTCTGTATGCTGTTTTTATTTTCTCAGAGAAAAATTTGACACCTACAGTTTTTATCTAAGACATAAAAACAGCAATATAACCTTGAAAAAAAAAACATGAATCATACACTAACCTTCCTTCCTAGTAGGCTTCAGTGTTATCAATATTGTCTTAGGGCTTACTGAGGGAGTGGGGTTTCTTCTCTAACACACTTGTGGGGTTTCTTCTCTAATACACTTAGACCATTAACACCTGAATGGACCTTCGGCACACAGACGGTTTTTCCACTTTCAGCACATTAAAAAAGAGGTATGTTAAATTGCCCCATTTTATTAAAACTCAATATGTTTCAGTTTGGAAGGCAGACTGGAAGGATGAACGTCATCCTAACAGGTGGTGAGAAGCCATAAAGTTCACTAAGACCACAGTACATTGTGTTACCCTTTATGAGCTCTTTTTTAAGTTGCTAACTAGGTGGCATTTTGTACCCTTTAAATTGCATAAAATGCCCCCAGCCTGTTGCCTGGTGTGTTAGAGGGGGTGTGGACAAAGGGGTGAAGCCTTCATATTTTGTGGACGTGCCCTGTTATTCAACCTCTTTGCCTTAAAATTGAGAAATGATGTCACCTCTTAGACCTGCCATTTAGTCTCTCCTCTGAAGTTGCTCTCCTTCATCTGAGACTCATAAAGGTGCGTAAACCTAAAAGATGTTTGATTTATATATTCATGGCCACGGAGGAACTGGAAAAAAACAGGCTGATCCTTACTGGAAAGGTATTTTGGATATACTTAAATACCTGAAGACAATGGAGGACTATGTATATAGATCTAGACTACGAAACAAAGCTATTTTATTACATTTGGGATCCCTGGGACTCTGTGGATGAGAAAGACAATATGGCTGTTTAACAGTGGTGGTTTATAAGACTAAACAACTTATAATACATATTGTTTTGGGGGGGTTGGTTTGTTTTTTTGACAGATGCAAGATTAAACCCACTCCCTGAAACACCATTTTTTTTATTTCTTTCTCTTCTCCCTATCCTTCTTATATCCTGAACTGTACGGATGGTTGGTAATATCATTGATTTCGACTAGGATAATCAAACTAATCTAATTTGAGCACTTTGAGCATCCATCCCTATAGTTTATTTCAAGTGACTACTGTTCTCTTGCAGTATTGTTTTCTCACTGTTGTTGTGACACTGTTATGCAGATGTATGCAATTACTGTATTCCAGTTGCTTTGTTCACATACTATATTGATATGTTTGTATCTTTTTTTTTTTTATTCTTTACTTGGTGTTTTAACATAACATAAACATAAATGTTTCACATTGAGTAATAATGTAGAGTCAAAGTGTTACATAGATATAGATGAATAAAACACATTAAAGGGCCATAATACCCAAATGTTTAAACACTTGAAAGTGATGCAGTATTGTCAGAGCAGTGTATTGTAACTGGAGATTATGGATCTCAACTGCAGAGAGGGAAAGAGTAGAGGAATTGAAATAAGGTTATTTACCCCTGTTTACTGGTTACAGGAGAGAGTAGGTCATGCGAGTAATAGCAAAGAGTCAATTGTATTTGAGCGTCTATTCAAGTGGGACCACGCTCCTGAGTTCAAGTTGCAAGTTTAGAGAACAAGTGGCTGAACAACTCCAAGTTGAGAGTGTTTAAGGAGCGCTTTGGTAATATTTACTGCTCAGGCAGGAACGGAGACAGAGCCTGTGAGGGGAGACGAGTCAGCGCTGCAGATAGCTGACAGCCTCAGAGGGTGTGTGACGACTGTCCAATGGCGTGCGAGAACACGCTGACAGGCAGACGCTGTGTGAGAGGCTTCACAGCGTGGCTCCAGTGCGGAAGGCTGGTCGGTGAGTAAGTGTAACGGAATCCCAGGTAGCTGGAAAGAGCGAGTTTGTTCAGAGGTGCAAAGGCAGTTCAGAGGAACAGTAACTCACTGTGTTTGATAGAGGAAGTTGTCTGCGGAAGACTTTGATTATACGGGCAATGATAGGCAGTGGTCCTGGGTATCAGTACAATCAAATAGAATTGTAAATCCTTAGGTCCGTTAAATGTGAACGGTATAATAGGTTGAAGGTACCCAAAAGTATTTTAGTTGTAATCCAACGGTTAGGTAGAGGTTAATCACTTAGCCAGGAGGTTTAGAACATGCAGCTACTCGCAACTTTGCATGCTGAAAACGAACATTAATTGGCACCTGGAAGGGGGAGGTGTAGGTTTAAGTAAGGACTGCTTAAAGGTGTACACACATGCACACAAGAACATGACAGATCCCCCCCTCAAGGAAGCTGCACCGCAGCAGAGGGTCCGGGTTTGTCCGGATTTTTATGGTGGTAACGAGTAATCAGACGAGAAGCATTGAGATTGGTGGAAGGTTCCCAAGAATCCTCTTCAGAGGAGTAGCCCTTCCACCTAACCAGATACTGCAACTGCCCATGATGATGTCTGGAGTCGAGAATCGAAGATATTTCATAGACGTCCTCCACCATGACCACAGGAGGCTGAGGTTGATTCGAAGACTGTAGTCTGGTTGGAACATAAGGTTTTATCAACGCCACATGGAAAGTGGGGTGAACCGGGATCTCTGGAGGGAGAGCTAAGGTTACAGCGTTTTCGTTGACGACATTAGTTATCCTGTAGGGACATTTGTGAAAATTTCCGTGAGGGTGTTTTTAGTTTCAGATGTTTGGTCGAAAGCCAAACCATATCCCCTGACCGGTAGAGTGGTGGCTTGCTTCTTTTGTAGTCATAGTATCTTTTCTGGTTTTGCTGAGCCAAATGTATATTGTCTTTAAGAAATTTGAAGATGTCTGATAAGGAATTTGCTGTATCGTCGACATGAGGTGAGGAGTTGTTCAGATGTGGGAAGAGATGGAATGGTGGATGGTAGCCATAGTTCGCATAGAAGGGTGAACATTTAATAGATCCATTCAAGGAGTTATTGTAGGCGAATTCTGCCATAGGAATGTTGTTCTCCCATTCTTCCTGTTGGTGGGAACAATAACAGCGAATGTACTGTTCAATCCACTGATTTACACGCTCTGTCTGTCCATTAGTTTGCGGGTGGTATGCTGTACTATAGCGATGGTTGATTTTAAGTACAGCACATAGTTGTTTCCAAAACTTGGATGTGAATTGCGAGCCCCTGTCGGATACTATGATGGATGGCAGACCATGAAGTCGGACGACATGTTTCAGGAACAGGGATGCAGTTTCTGAGGCTGTCAGCAGCTTTTTGTAGGGAATGAAATGAACCATTTTCGTCAACAAATCAACTACAACTAATATGGTGTTGGCTTGATTAGATAAAGGTAATTCAACAATAAAGTCCATACCAACGGTATGCCAAGGTCTTTCTGGAATGGGCAGTGGTTGGAGGTAGCCTGATGGTTTGGTCTTTTGTGACTTAGAAACAGTACAGGCATGACATGACTTGATGTAGTTATGTACTGAATGTCTGAGGTTAGGCCACCAGAAATTTCTACCAATGAGGTCACTGGTTCTGTGGATGCCTGGGTGTCCTGATAGAGGAGTATCATGATGGTCATGCAAGACCTCTTCTCTAAGGTTGGGAGGTATGTATATTTTACCCTTAACATGAGAAATTCCCCTGGCGTCGGTTTGTTGTATGTCCTTGGGGACCATTGTATCAACCTGTTGTTGTGAACGTAGGGTATGAATGAAGTCTTTAGTGAGACCGAGGAATTGTTGTGGTGGAAGGATGGATTGTGGTTGTGTCTCAAGGTCCTGCCGAAGTAAATGTCTAGAGAGAGAGTCAGCCTTACCATTCCGGGAGCCTGGCCGATAAGTAATGAGGAAGTTGAATCTGGTGAAGAACAAACTCCAACGAGCTTGTCTGGCAGAGAGGGTTTTAGTGGACTGTAGATATTCTAAATTCTTGTGGTCGGTATAAATCAGTATTGGGTAGATTGTACCTTCCAAGAGATGCCTCCAATGTTCAAGAGCTGACTTAATCACGAGAAGTTCTTTTTCTCCAACAGCATAATTTTGTTCGGCTGAGGTCATAAGTCTGGAAAAAAATGCTACTGGATGGATAGGTTCTGATGGACTTTTACGCTGTGAGAGAATTGCACCAAGAGCGTACTCAGAGGCATCAACCTCTAGGATGTACTGCAGATTTGCATCTGGGAATCGGAGGATGGGAGCAGTAGTGAAGCATTTCTTGAGGAAGTTGAAAGCATGTTCGGTTTCAGGTGTCCAAGGGAAACGGGTTTGAATACCTGTGAGTCTACAGAGAGGTTTTGCAATCATTGAGAATCCCTTAATGAACTTGCGATAGAAATTCGCGAAGCCTAGGAAACGCTGAACCTGTTTCCTGTTGGTAGGGGTAGGCCATTTAAGAATGGTGTCGATTTTGCCATCTTCCATTTTAACACCAGAAGAGGTGATTTTGTAGCCCAAAAAGGTGATTTCTTCAGTATGGAAGGAGCACTTCTCAAGTTTGGCGTACAAGTGGTGTGTTCTTAATCGACTTAACACCCAACGGACATGTTTCTTATGGTCCTCCATGTTTTGGGAGTATATTAAGATGTCGTCTAAGTATATTACCAAGCAAACGTCCAGTAGATCTCTGAATATATCATTGATAAAAAACTGGAAGGTTGCTGGGGCGTTGCACAGCCCAAACGGCATAACAAGATATTCATAGAGTCCGTAGCGAGTCCGAAAGGCGGTGAGCCACTCGTCCCCCTCCCTGATCCTAATCAGATTGTATGCGCCTCTTAAATCCAGCTTGGTGTAAACAGTAGCTTTACTGAGGCGTTCCACTAATTCTGGGATCAGTGGTAGAAGGTACCTCTTCTTTTTGGTTCTTCTGTTTAACTCACGATAGTCTATGATGGGCCTTAACGTTTTATCTTTATTCCTGACGAAAAAGATCCCGGCACCTGCTGGGGAGGTGGATGGTCTGATGAAACCTTTCTTAAGGTTCTCCTCTAAGTATGCCTTGAGATGAGCTAATTCAGGTTGAGAGAGCGGATATATACGTCCGTAGGGTATGCTGGAACCAGGCAACAACTCAATAGGGCAGTCATATATGCGATGAGGAGGAAGAGTCTCTGCTTGCTTTTTGTCAAATACGTCCGAGAAATCTTGATATTCTTGTGGTATTGTTGCTCGGGAGACTTGTAGTACCTGTTGATGGGGATAGCAAGAAGTCTTGCAGTATGTTGAATCAAGTTCAACTTGTAAGGACTGCCAAGAGATCGTAGGCTGATGTTGTTGCAGCCAGGATAAGCCCAATACAATGGGGTATAAAGGAGAAGGAAGGACATCGAAGGATAGGTACTCAACGTGCCCATTACCTGTAGTAACCTTGAGTGGGATCGTGTGGTGTGTGATAGGGCCAGAACTAACATAGGTTCCATCAATGACACGTATGGAGACAGGTATTGCTTTGACACACAGGGGTATTTTATTTTTATTTACAAGGGAGAGATCAATGAAATTGGAGAATGCTCCGGAGTCAATGATTGCTTCCGCTCTGAAGAGCTGGAGGTCCCACTGTAGGGATAGAGATAAGGTACAGTAAGCTACATCAACCACTTTATTTGTCAAACAATGAGTTATAGGTTTGCACTTACTTCTTTTTTGACGTAGTAGAAGAGGACATTCCTTAACAGGATGATTGGGAGAAGCACAGTACATACAGAGATTCTTCTGCTGACGGCGATGTCTTTCATCCAATGTTAAGTGCCCCTTGGTGAACCCAAGCTCCATGGGTACAGATGAATCTTTTGTGCTAGACAACCCAGGAGTAAACCTTTGGGGTGTATCGGATTGTTGTCTTTCTGACCTCCGTTCTCTGATTCTCCGGTCAATCTGAACAGACAAAGTCATAAGAGCCTCCAGGGTCCTAGGGAGATCGGTACGGGCAAGTTCGTCCTTTAGAGCATCGGACAATCCCAGTCTGTACTGGTTGCGCAGGGCTACCTCACTCCATTCTGAATCCTTGATGTAACGTTTGAATTCAGATAGATATTCCTCTACTGGGCGGCGGCCCTGTCATAGTGAGCGCATTTTGACCTCAGCTGTCAGTTGTTTCTGTGTGTCTTCATACAATAAACTCATTTGAGTGAAGAAATCAGATAACGAAGTGAGGATAGGGTCATTATTTTCGAAGAGGTTGTCAGCCCATACCCTAGGCTCACCAGATAGGAAGGAGATGACAGTCATCACCTTAAGTCTCTCTGTATGGTATGTCTTGGGTCTCATCTGAAATAGGAGGTAGCAGGCATTTCTGAATTGTCTGAACAATTTCCTGTCACCAGAGAATCTCTCAGGCAGACACACCTGTGGTTCTGGTGTGTTGTCTCTAACAGCTGCCCTAAGACTGTCATTCTGTAATTGCAGCTCTCTAAGTGCTTGTGACAATTGGTCAACCCTTTGGGAGAGGTTGTATACCACATTTGGGAGGTCTGCTGGATCCATGTATTTCCTTTATTGGGCCAATTAATATGTCAGAGCAGTGTATTGTAACTGGAGATTATGGATCTCAACTGCAGAGAGGGAAAGAGTAGAGGAATTGAAATAAGGTTATTTACCCCTGTTTACTGGTTACAGGAGAGAGTAGGTCATGCGAGTAATAGCAAAGAGTCAATTGTATTTGAGCATCTATTCAAGTGGGACCACGCTCCTGAGTTCAAGTTGCAAGTTTAGAGAACAAGTGGCTGAACAACTCCAAGTTGAGAGTGTTTAAGGAGCGCTTTGGTAATATTTACTGCTCAGGCAGGAACGGAGACAGAGCCTGTGAGGGGAGACGAGTCAGCGCTGCAGATAGCTGACAGCCTCAGAGGGTGTGTGACGACTGTCCAATGGCGTGCAAGAACACGCTGACAGGCAGACGCTGTGTGAGAGGCTTCACAGCGCGGCTCCAGTGCGGAAGGCTGGTCGGTGAGTAAGTGTAACGGAATCCCAGGTAGCTGGAAAGAGCGAGTTTGTTCAGATGTGCAAAGGCAGTTCAGAGGAACAGTAACTCACTGTGTTTGATAGAGGAAGTTGTCTGCGGAAGACTTTGATTATACGGGCAATGATAGGCAGTGGTCCTGGGTATCAGTACAATCAAATAGAATTGTAAATCCTTAGGTCCGTTAAATGTGAACGGTATAATAGGTTGAAGGTACCCAAAAGTATTTTAGTTGTAATCCAACGGTTAGGTAGAGGTTAATCACTTAGCCAGGAGGTTTAGAACATGCAGCTACTCGCAACTTTGCATGCTGAAAACTAACATTAATTGGCACCTGGAAGGGGGAGGTGTAGGTTTAAGTAAGGACTGCTTAAAGGTGTACACACATGCACACAAGAACATGACAAGTATAGCTGTAAAAAGCTGACTAGAAAATATCACCTGAACATCTCTATGAAAGATATTTTACCTCAAAAGTTTCTCAGTAGCCACATCCCATTGTAAAGGACTTCTATGCAGCATATCAGTATGTCTGTCCCGGGACAGACGAAGGGTTGAGCCTCGTGCACTCTCATGTTATTTCCCTATTCAGTGTAAGGAAGTTTACAATGAAATCTCATGAGAGTTAAGTCAAATCTCATGAGATCACAGCAAAAGAGTTCATGACCTCAGCACTGCTGATTCTGATTGGCTGCAGTTCATTTCTTCATTTTTTATTTTTGCTTTACCTGCAGCTGAGCAGCAGTTGAGTATAACTTTTTACACAGAACTTACTGAGCTGAGGAAATTGTGAGGTAAAATATCTTCCTCTTTTACATAGAGATGCTCAGGTGATATTTTCTTGTCAACTTTTTACAGTTATACTGCATCAGTTTCAAGTGATTTAGCATATGAGTATTATGTCCCTTTAATTAATTTTGTCCATTATCCAGTCCAGGTTCCTGAGTTGGCCGGAGCATGAGTCCATTTTGAATTTGTCAGGGATTAATTTGTATACATTCCAAGTTGAGTATCCACTGCAGTTAATTTCCCA
Organism: Bombina bombina; assembly: GCF_027579735.1. Lineage (NCBI taxonomy): Eukaryota > Metazoa > Chordata > Amphibia > Anura > Bombinatoridae > Bombina > Bombina bombina. Next base: position 185,101,559 of record NC_069499.1, on the reverse strand, counting down.
GTGTGCATATGTTCATTGAACCATACACAATAAAAGATACAAACATTAAGGGTGTAGTGTTTTTTGTGGGTAGAGGGTAGGTGTAAGTTTCAAGTATGGGTGTGTGTTGGCGTTAATCCTACCTGTTTGTTTGTTTGTTTTGTTCTCTTCTTTTTTAAAGATTAGGGATGTGTTGTTTCCATATAGCTAGTTTTAATTTGTGTGTGTCTATAGTGCCTGATTGGAGGCACTATAGACACACACGAAAGACACACTTTAGGTATTTAAGTGTTCAGGAGAAATAGAGTATTTTTATATTTCCTTTTTATTATTATTATTATTATCCATATTACTATGCGCTCTAGAATTTGCTAAAAGTCTAGAAAAGATGATTTTTTTTTAACGAAAAATACTGATTTATTTTTACAATTACTGGGCACATTTTGATATGGATGAAGACCTTTTGCGGGATAATAAATTTGACAAGGTGTTCAATTTTATCAAATATATACATTTATCAAGTTAATTAGGATTTGTAGGATAGTTAACCCCTGAGAAATAAAGGATTGCTGTTTCAGTTCCGTTATGAAGATGCCATAACAGGCCTATAACATGTTACAATTTTGTGGGCGAAGGAAGAAAACTTAAAAATAGGAGTAAATTAGAAAGTTGATTAAAATTGCATGCGCTATCTGAATCACGAAAGAAAATTTTTTCACAAACATAGGATTATCTAAATATTATTACCAGATACGTGATTTAAATGTTGCACTTAAAGCAAAATAATTATTTAATGTAAAATTTTAAAAGATGCATGCTCAAACCACCCACTTGTATTACAGAGGGAAATATAAAAGTAAAAATCCTTTTGTAAGAAAATAATATAAGCAATGTACAGGTGATTAGGGATAGACACATGTTTTGCAACATTCCAAAAATTAAATGAATTTGTTTGTTCATTTTGAATTTTCTGAAGACATCTGGTAAACCAATGAAAAGAAGCATTTTTGTGCAGCCACCAATCAGCATCTAGCCACTAGTAAGGCATTGCTGTTCCTGAGGCTACCTAGATATGCTTTTCAACTATGGATACCAAGAGAATGAAGCAATTTACATAATGGAAGCAAATTGAAAAGTTGTTTAAAATCACATGTTCTGTCTGAATCATGAAAGAAAAAATGTGGGTTTCATGTCCCTTTAAATGTAATATACAATTCAAATGTCTCTTATAATTCAATTTGAGTTATACAATATTCGAATTAGAAAAATTTAAATCAGTATATTTGTAATAGTATTTCTAATAGTCTCTTTAAATGTAATATTGATATTATGCAATATTTGAAATAGAAAAATTCAAATCAATATATTTGTATCTATTATGTATCAATTTACTAAATTCCCTACTACATGAAATATAGAACTTTTTAATAGTATTTGTTATATTGAATGATACATTCCAAATTTCGAATGTGGATATTAGATCTAATTATGAATATTGAAAAACAAAAGTAGCGTTCAAAAAATGGAAATAACATTAGATTAACAAATTTTAATGTTCTTTTCTTATAATCAACATCCAATTATCCAAAACAAATGTGCTGTGTCATGAGAGTGCCTAGGTTAATAAAATACATATCTGCTCCCTTAACCTCCACTCCAGTCCACCTCTGACCTCTCCACTTCAGACAAACTCCAGCTCTGCCTAAGCTCTGTAAAGACTGGAGTGGCCAGGCGTGCAGGAGGGGACTGTGTGCCGGGCAGTGCTGTGTCAGACTCACACAGCATCCTTTTGCAGTATCCTTCTGTGCATACATTCAGTACTTTTATTTGCTTTTGCAATACAGACTGATTATAATTTTGAGGGTTATAGCAGTAATTAAGTGAAATTGTGGATTACAATTCACCCCTATTTCAGACGTTTGCATTATTGGCATGCTAATATGTTGGACTCTATTTAGTACTCTGTGCATGTGGAGATGTTCAGCTCTGAGGTTAGCACAGTGGAGTGCAAATGTCACTAAGGATAAAGGTGGTGCAATTTGGCCATGACAGGAAAAATATTATTCTGCCTAAAATGCTGCCCAGGAGCTATTTACCCTCACAATAACTCCACAATTCTGTACTTGAGAACAGTGGACCCTGCTGGCCTGCTCCTAAAACAGCCATGGCCCCCACCACCTGACTTATCTTAGTCCAAGGCAAGTCATGCTCTGATCTCCTCTTCTGGCGTTCCTCCCCTTTGCCTCCTTTCTATAGAATGACCAGGACTGTATAAGGCTGGTAATTTTAGTTCCCACCACTGCACAGGAACTTTAATTACTAGTAAATCAAACGTTGCTTTAGAGTGACTGGTGTGTAAGGCAAAGCTAAATAGTTGGCACAGCCAACTATTGGGCCCACCAGGAATTTGCCCGGTATGCCCAATGGCTAGTCCAGGCCTGGATACAATTGCAAGCTATCAGGACACTGAGGTCACTTCTTAAGGTATTCTGATGAACAAATGAAGCTCAGTTATATTTATATACAGTATACAGGGTAAGGAATATGCATTTAAAAATAACATATGTAAAGCATTAACACTTGTTGTGTTGTAGTTGTACGGTCAGTGCTTTCGAAAATGTTGCACATGGATTTGTGAAGATATCTGTGATTTCTCAACATGTTTTAAGATGAAATATTTTATGAACTTTAATACAACACAAGTAATATCCTTTTTAAAGTAACATTAAACACTGAATACATTTTATAAGCATAGTATTAAAGTTATTCCCCGCCTCTCTCTAATCATGGGTGTTGCCATGTTGAAATCTATCTTTCACTACATTCAGATGCTTAGGTGTTTGCACATGTGCAGTCCCTCTCCTTTAGATACATACAGTGAAACCTAGGTTCCAAAATGGTGGCACCCATAAATAGAAAGAGGTGCAATAAATGTATTAAGTGTTTAATGTCCCTTTAACATGTGTGGGATGGAATGGAAAAGACACAGGGAAAAGTAAACTATCCCTGTAAGATACATCTCTTAAGTACATTAGAGCCAGAGAAAGTTTAGACTATCAGATTCCAGTTGCTAAACATTTATGCAATTTACATCATCACAAAAGGTCTACGGTATTGACTGTATAACTAAAGTTTTAGAGGTGGTAATAGAGAACAACAATAAGATGGGAAAAAAAGGTATTTTGGAAACATATCAACCATTTAGGTTAAACTCACAAATGCAGGTGAATTGTTTTGAATTGTTTAATTAGGAAATGGTTATATACAGGGAGTGCAGAATTATTAGGCAAATGAGTATTTTGACCACATCATCCTCTTTATGCATGTTGTCTTACTCCAAGCTGTATAGGCTCAAAAGCCTACTATCAATTAAGCATATTAGGTGATGTGCATCTCTGTAATGAGAAGGGGTGTGGTCTAATGACATCAACACCCTATATCAGGTGTGCATAATTATTAGGCAACTTCTTTTCCTTTGGCAAAATGGGTCAAAAGAAGGACTTGACAGGCTCAGAAAAGTCAAACATAGTAAGATATCTTGCAGAGGGATGCAGCACTCTTAAAATTGCAAAGCTTCTGAAGCGTGATCATCGAACAATCAAGCGTTTCATTCAAAATAGTCAACAGGGTCGCAAGAAGCCTGTGGAAAAACCAAGGCGCAAAATAACTGCCCATGAACTGAGAAAAGTCAAGCGTGCAGCTGCCAAGATGCCACTTGCCACCAGTTTGGCCATATTTCAGAGCTGCAACATCACTGGAGTGCCCAAAAGCACAAGGTGTGCAATACTCAGAGACATGGCCAAGGTAAGAAAGGCTGAAAGACGACCACCACTGAACAAGACACACAAGCTGAAATGTCAAGACTGGGCCAAGAAATATCTGAAGACTGATTTTTCTAAGGTTTTATGGACTGATGAAATGAGAGTGAGTCTTGATGGGCCAGATGGATGGGCCCGTGGCTGGATTGGTAAAGGGCAGAGAGCTCCAGTCCGACTCAGACACCAGCAAGGTGGAGGTGGAGTACTGGTTTGGGCTGGTATCATCAAAGATGAGCTTGTGGGGCCTTTTCGGGTTGAGGATGGAGTCAAGCTCAACTCCCAGTCCTACTGCCAGTTTCTGGAAGACACCTTCTTCAAGCAGTGGTACAGGAAGAAGTCTGCATCCTTCAAGAAAAACATGATTTTCATGCAGGACAATGCTCCATCACATGCGTCCAAGTACTCCACAGCGTGGCTGGCAAGAAAGGGTATAAAAGAAGAAAATCTAATGACATGGCCTCCTTGTTCACCTGATCTGAACCCCATTGAGAACCTGTGGTCCATCATCAAATGTGAGATTTACAAGGAGGGAAAACAGTACACCTCTCTGAACAGTGTCTGGGAGGCTGTGGTTGCTGCTGCATGTAATGTTGATGGTGAACAGATCAAAACACTGACAGAATCCATGGATGGCAGGCTTTTGAGTGTCCTTGCAAAGAAAGGTGGCTATATTGGTCACTGATTTGTTTTTGTTTTGTTTTTGAATGTCAGAAATGTATATTTGTGAATGTTGAGATGTTATATTGGTTTCACTGGTAAAAATAAATAATTGAAATGGGTATATATTTGTTTTTTGTTAAGTTGCCTAATAATTATGCACAGTAATAGTCACCTGCACACACAGATATCCCCCTAAAATAGCTATACCTAAAAACAAACTAAAAACTACTTCCAAAACTATTCAGCTTTGATATTAATGAGTTTTTTGGGTTCATTGAGAACATGGTTGTTGTTCAATAATAAAATTAATCCTCAAAAATACAACTTGCCTAATAATTCTGCACTCCCTGTACAATGTAGCTATCATTATTTTGGTTTTTTTTGTTTGATTGTTTCCCTTCTAATCGAAAAAGAGCTTAAAAATTCATATTACTCTCTATTTATATCTGGCATGCATTTTCTTAATTTATTGTGATTGATAATCGATAATTCTGTGCCTGTGGTTTGCTTTCTATTTGCACACACAAGGGGTTAATTGTGACATTATGTAATTGACATTAAACGATTTAACAACTAAACATTTCAAAGCTTCACTATCTCATTGTGTTGTTGTAATCAGGGGTTTTCCAATTATTTTTTTACATGGACTTTAAATAAACAATTCTGTAGTTTTACACCAAAAGCTGGCAGCCATTTCTGTTTAAAGTGCAGTGCAAGGATTAACTGCATCAGTACATGTTCAATAACTTCAAGATAAAATTGACAGCAACATCAGTCTGCAACTTTGATAGAGTCAATATTGACAGAGTCAGGAATATCTTCCTCTTTCATAATCATTCTAACCCATCAGGAAATACACAGTGGAGAATGGAAAAAAGGGGGTGGGGGGGGGGCAATGAGATCAATATTTGGGTGGAATAAAAATAAGAAAGAAAATAGAAGGGTTAGTTCTAGTCTCATATTCTTTATGTTATTCCACAACACATTATTGTTTTCCTGAGGAACTAAGGATACAAAATAAAAGAAGAAAGAGTCTTAGTTCTACAAGGTATATTAAACATTACAATCTTCAGAAAAACATTGTTAGAATTTAAATCAGGGGTCAAGCGGGAATGCATGGGAACAGAGTTTCTGCACTATTTTTGCAGGTGGAACTAAGCTCCCCCTGGACAGAGAACAGAAACGCTCCAGTAAACACTGTTGCTTCTGGTGGGAGGAGCTAGAGCACAGTCTGGTTAGGAGGATAGTGAGATCCTCTAGTAATGGGCAGAAACACTCACTTCCTACTATACACTGAATGCAAGCATGTCAGCGGTCCTGCTGTGTGATCACCCCGCACTGTGTGGAACATATGGTGCTTACATTACTGTGTGGCTTGCTTTGGGGTTATTTAGCTCCCCTCAGCAGAAATAGGACTATTGCACCTTAAGTGGGTAAGACTCTGTGACAGAGGAGGAGTCTGGAGTTGCGGTCAGACACTGAGGTCTCAGCACGCCATGGAAAGAGAGATGGGGGGAGCAAGGAGGGTTTAAGGAACTGAAGCTAAGCTGGCTATGGACCATGGATCTTGACATTAAACAACAGGCATTCATGTGTGTATAGTTTAGTTATTTTAAAGTTATTTTTAAAAAGTTCAGTTGAATAATATTTCTCTTACCTAACAACATTTCCCTCCTCTAACTCTGCATTAACATATTTTTCAATCTTGCAGTCCTCACCTCCTGTTTCTCAACCTCCTACCCTTCTAGATTGAATAGGACCCTCAATTCCTCCTGTATGTGTTTGTAAATTTTGTCCTGTGTCTTAGAGGTTTTATATTATTGTTTTATTTAAATGAACTGTATCCATGGACAGTGCTGCGGAATATGAGGGCGCTTCATAAATAAAGTATAATAATAATAATAATCCTATATGACAAATAAAAATTTCACTTACACCCTGTAAAAATGTAACCATGGGTGTCCATTCTCAGGTCCAATGGCAACCATTCAGCCCTTCATTGGTTTTAATTTGCTTTTATTAACCAGAGTATATAGATTATATACATATAAATGCAGTGTGTGTGTATAAAACAATATTAATTGTGAGGGGTGGAAGTCTTGGTGAGTTTCCACACTTTTTTTGTAGGTCTTGATCCCTGATTGAAATCTATGGCTTTTGCATGAAACTCAACAAAAATGGAACATGAACTAATGTAGCTGGTTTAGCTGATAATTGTTTCAAGCAAAGGTTATGATAGGGGGGATATTTTTTTTTTAAAGGGTAAAGACCATATTAAATTCCCATAAGGAAATGTAACAAGTGAAAGGCAGCATTTTCATCTAATAACTTTTATAATTCTGGAAATATGTATGTAATGAATGGCCAACAATTTAGATTGAGAGAGAATAATTTGTCTGCAAGTAAAACCTAAATTAAATAAAAAGCAAAGGTTTCTATTTTGGTTTGTATGAGGTGAAAGGGGATGATTCACATCCCTTTCCAAGCACCAGTGGTTCCATTGTGACCTTGCCAACCAATAACATTTGTGAGTTCCTGTAGCTTAGAATTTTTTGAAGAGCAGCTTAGCCTCTAAAGCAGGAGCACACAACCGTGGCACTCCAGAGGATTTGGAACTACATTTCCCATGATGCTCAGACAGCATTTCCCATGCTATTCAGACACTTTAAGCTGGCTGAGCATCATGGAAAATGTCGTTCCAAATCCTCTAGAGTGCCAAGGTTGAGTGCCCCTGCTCTAAAGAAACTGTTTTGAGAGCCCAAGATCTTCTTGAGTTGACCATCCTACCAGCTGAAGTTTGCAGTGAGAAACAAAACTCTGCATGTTGGCTCTGGGTCTTTAAGAAGATTAGAGATGAGAGGAAGGCGATACAGGCGTTGGTAAGACAAGAGGAGAAAATATCTCTTTAGAGTTATCAGTAAAATGACTAGGTTCTCTGGATAGAGCCCTGGAAAGCATAAAGAAACTAGAAATGCATTTGCTTTGTGAGAAGACCATACTTCAAGGAATCTTTCTAGCACTGATACTTCTGAATCTGGACACCAACTTAAAAATGTGAAAATTGGATTAAAAAAAAGGGATCATGGAGAAAACATGTTCAAGCATTAGTTTATTTCCTAAAAAAGTAATATGAGGGGAAAGCCAAGCATTCTAATCTAGCTCTACTTGTTAAATATATACTGTATATATATATATAGTCATCCTTTTATGGTCAAACATCAGAATATTTAGAGGTTAACAACTGTATAATTGTTTTGAAAATATGACTAATCTTAGCGCTGCTAGTAAATTATTAATATGTAATCTTTTGGAACTCTGCTCTTCTGATGATGATAGAGGCTTTTATCAGCTTTGAAAATAAAAAATCCATATGTTCCGAAAAATCTTATCAGCAGGGCTCTTAAAATGTGCAGGGGATGACTGGAATAGGTCAGAATAAAAAGTATTAGGCGAGTCTGATAAATGCTTAAAGGGAGATAATACTTATGTTTTTTCTACCATGTTTGTGAAAGAGCAAAATTTAAAGGGCCATTACAGTGTTAAACATAGACAAGTGCATTAGGATCCAAATGCGGAAGAAGGCGGCTGCTAATGGCATTCGGCTCTTTTCAGAGACAGATTTATTTTGGTGGATTTGCACTTTCACAAGAATAAATCTGTCTCTGAAAAAAGCTGAATGCCACGAGCGACCGTCTTCTTCCGCATTTGGATCCTATAAAGGAGCTGATTGCACATGTTTAGTTTAAAGGAAATGTTCCAATCTGTTAGAGCTTGTAATTTTAACACTAGTAACTCTGTAATGCTATATGTTTAACTCTTGTAAATGGGGTTAAACACATACTTAAAATCCCACTAAGGAGCTGCAGAGCACTGCCCAGCAATGCTCTGTGATATTATGTGTTGCTAGTGTTAAAATTACATGCTCTAATATATTTTATATAATGGCCCTTTACAAATTCAAAAATATTTTTTGCATGAAAAAAATGTGAAGTAAAAGCTATTTGAGTTTAAAGTGAAAATAACTGTAAGTGCATGATTTTGTACAACTGATTCCTGTACTATATACACTGGCTTATAGGGTTAATATACCCAGAATTTTTTTTTACGTATTCAGTACTCAGTAATAGTTTTTAGAACATTCTCTTTCACATGAACTGGGATTTTTTTTTTTATTAAAAATTGAATCGCATTGCTGCAGACTTCCCATTTTCACTGCTAGACGTGATAACTTTTATTGTGCACGCAAGCCACTGAAAAATAATTAGAACCAGCTTCAAAATCGGTAAACATTTATTTTGTTAGTATTTATTTTGTCACCTTAAAGTGAAAAAATTAAAAAAAATGTAACTTTCATGATTCAGCTAGAGAATGTAATTTAAAAAAAAAAACAGACTGTCCAAATTACTTCAGTTACCAAATGTGCTTTGTTCTTTTTGTATCCTTTGCTGAAGAGTAAACCTAAGTAACATAGTAACATAGTAGATGAGGTTGAATAAAGGACGAAGTCCATCGAGTGCAACCTATACAAATCTAAAATATATACAAAAAGTAGGCTCAGATCGTTCATGCCTCTTTAGCATTCTATGACAGCAGTGTCTGCAACAATGTATAGCATTGCTACAAATATTGTTGCAAACACTGCTGCCATATAGTGCTCTCCTGAGTCTACCTTGGTTTAGTAATAATAATAGCAGAATGTTATTAGTTTTGGGCGCTTTAACAAGCCGCCCTCCAGGAAGAACCTGTCACTCATGAAGAAAGTTATCATCATTTATTCTACCCCCTTTCTCTAGTGTAATACACTTCCAAGTCAGCATCTAATTATATTTGACAATCTTACGGATAGATTACAAGTTTTTGTCGGTAAGGCTTGCAGGGCTAATGAGCAGTTTCAGCTCACCGCTCACCTACAGACAACGCTGGTATTATGGGTTTTTTCAAACCCGGGGTTAGCCGCAGAAAAGTGAACAAAGAGCAAAATTTTGCTCCACATCTCACCTCAATACCAGCGCTGCTTATGGTAGCGGTGAGCTGCTAAAACGTGCTTGTGCACGATTTCCCCATAGGAATCAATGGGGAAGATTCTGCTGAAAAAAAGTCTAACACCTGCCAAAAAGCAGCGTTCAGCTCCTAACGCAGCCCCATTGATTCCTATGGGGAAATACATTTTATGTCTACACCTAACACCCTAACATGAATCTCGAGTCTAAACACCCCTAATCTTACACTTATTAACCCCTAATCTGACGTCCCCGACACCTACATTCGATTATTAACCCCTAATCTGCCGCTCCGGACACCGCCGCCACCTACATTATACTTATAAACCCCTAATCTGCTGCCCTCAACATCGCCGAACCCTACATTTTATTTATTAACCCCTACTCTTCCGCCCCCAATGTCGCCGCCACCTAACTACACTTATTAACCCCTAATCTGCCGCCGCCAACGTCACCACTACTATAATAAATACATTAACCCCTAAACCTAAGTCTAACCCTAACACCCCCTAACTTAAATATAATTTAAATAAATCTAAATAAAAATTTCTATCATTAACTAAATTATTCCTATTTAACACTAAATACTTACCTATAAAATAAACCCTAAACTAGCTACAATATAACTAATAGTTAAATTGTAGCTAGCTTGGGGTTTATTTTTATTTTACAGCCAACTTTGTATTTATTTTAACTAGGTACAATAGTTATTAAATAGTTATTAACTATTTAATAACTACCTAGTTAAAATAAATAAAAATTTACCTGTAAAATAAAACCTAACCTAAGTTACAATTACACCTAACACTACACTATAATTAAATTAATTCCCTAAACTAACTACAATTAAATACAATTAAATACAATTTTCTAAATTACGAGAGAAAAAAACACTAAATTACAGAAAATAAAATAATTAAAACATTTTTAAACTAATTACACCTAATCTAATCCCCCTAATAAAATAAAAAAGCCCCCCAAAATAATAAAAATCCCTACCCTATACTAAATTACAAATAGCCCTTAAAAGGACTTTTTGCGGGGCATTGCCTCAAAGTAATCAGCTCTATTACCTGTAAAAAAAAATACAATACCCCCCCAACATTAAAACCCACCGCCCACACACCCAAGCCTACTCTAAAACTAGGATTATTTAAGTGTTTGCGATGTGGGGGGGGGGCTCGGTTTAGAGGTTAATAGGTAGTTTATGGGTGTTAGTGTACTTTTTAGCACTTTGGTTAAGAGTTTTATGTTACGGCGTTAGCCCATAAAACTCTTAACTACTGACTTTTAAATGCGGTAGGAGTCTTGACAGGAGAGGGTCTACCGCTCACTTTTTCCAAAACTCGTAATACCGGCGTTAGGGAAATTCCATTGAAAAGATAGGATACGCAATTTACATAAGTGGATTTGCGGTATGTTCGAGTCGAGAAAAAAAAGTGAGCGGTACACCTGTACCTGCAAGACTCGTAATACCAGGGTTAGGGTACCTAACCTGCCAAACTCGTAATCTAGCCGTATGTTAGGTATCAGCTTATATTGTTGTTGGCTTTTTTTTTGTATACAATAGTTTTAGACCCAGGAGGTGGCTGTCAATTTAGCTACATTAGATTTTGTAAAGTGTATTTTTTTTCTTTGCATTATAGAGATGATCCTACTTAATATTCAAGTTTGTTAGTCTTGCCTTAGGGTCCTATTTACTATGGTGCGAGCAGACATGATCCGATATAGCGGATCATGTCTGCAGCACATCGATAAATGCAGACAGCATACGCTGTCTTTATTTATTATTGCACCAGCAGTTCTTGTGAACTGCTGGTGCAATGCCGCCCCCTGCAGATTCGTGGCCAATCGGCCACTAGCAGGGGGTGTCAATCAACCCGATCGTATTTGATTGGGTTGATTTCTGTCTGCCGCCTCAGAGCCTGCCTCCTTATCTCAGATTTTTGACAGACTTACATTTCAGGCAATTAGTGCTGACTCTTAAATAACTTCACGTGCGTGAGCACAATCTTATCTATATGAAACACATGAACTAACGCCCTCTAGCTGTAAAAAAACCCATCAAATTAATTCAAATAAGAGGTGGCCTTTAAGGGCTTAGAAATTAGCATATGAGCCTACCTAGGGTTTAGCTTTCAACTAAGAAAAACAAGAAAACAATGTAAATTTGATGATAAAATTAAATTAAAAAGTTGTTTAGAATGACATGCCCTATCTGAATCATGAAAGTTTAATTTGGACTTTACTATCCCTTTAATGTATTCTCCTTGCTTTTTTTTAGTTATTTAATGGGAAGTCTATAAGTCATTCTCTTCTTTGTTTTTTTTAGGTTAGGAGGGATTGATTGAATGGATATTTTATTTTTAATATTTCTTACATTGATAACATATACTAAAATTCACCCGTATTCTGGTTTACAATGACATCTATCATGACTTCTTTTTCTAGCAGACCATTTTTCTGGTCAGGCTTAAAGTGACATGAAAATCAAATAAACTTTCATGAATCATATAGATAGTACAGTCCCCATTTACGATAGTACAGTACCCATTTACTTGTTTTTAATCAGGGGTCAAGTACTACAAAAAAAAAAGTGTGGGAACTCACCAAGACTTCCACCCTCCCTCACAATTAATATTGATATATATATATATATATATATATATATATATACACGTACATACATATATACAGTCACTTACACACACACTGTATTTATATGCATATAGACTTTGGTTAATTAAAGCAAACTAAATACAATGAAGCGTTGCATGGATGCCTTTCGGCCTGAGTCTCACCCACTTAAGGTGCAATAGTTCTATTTCTGCTGAGGGGAGCTAAATAACCCCAGAACAAGCCACACAGAAATGTAAGCACCATATGTAATAAAAGATAATAAATATATCAATAACAGTGGTGATAACACAGCAGGACCACTGACAGTATTACATTTAGTGTATTGTAGGAAGTATTACTGCCCATTACTAGAGGATCTCACTATCCCTCTAACCAGACTGTGGTCCAGCTCCTCCCACCAGCAGCATCAGTGTTTACTGAAGTGTTTCTGTTCTCTGTCCAGAGGAAACTTAGTTGCTCCTGCAAAAATAGTGCAGGAACTCCGTTCCCATGCGTTCCTGCCTGACTTGACCCTTGTTTTTAATCCACTTCATTATACTGGTCTCTTTGGTTGAAACTGGCCCCTTTCCATGAGCATTTACTGAAGAAGGCTCGGGAGCATGCATGTGTCTTGCTGTGTGGCAGCAGAATGAGTAGTAATGTTATACAAGCAACCTGTAGAGGGAGCTGTAGGTGCAGAAGACAATGATTAGTGACAGTAGCTCATCCCTTATGTGCAACCACAGAAATCTTTTTTGGGGGGGCAAAAAAATAATGTTGTGAGCAGCAGGAGAGAGTTTATTGTTACACATGAGCTGCATATAATTTTAAAAACAGTAGCAGGAGAAGAGATTGTCTTAATAGACATAAGCTGTATTTTATATTAAACATAATTACTTGTTGACATAAAAAAATGGACTCAACTGGAGCAAAATTCTGAGTGGAGGAATTTACCACCACTCTGGACACCCATGACCATGTTCACTTATTACTACTTGCACACTCTCAGTTTGAGTTTGGTATTCCTTGTTAAAAGTACTTCTAGCTATACAGCTGTCATGTTTCCTATCTTAGTTTATCATAGAGTTTTACCACAGAGAATCTAAAGCTACTGCACTCTAAAACTCCCTCTACAGGTTCTTTGTATAACTTTGCTACTCACACTGCTGACACCTAGTGCGCTAGACTCTTGCAAATTCCTGAGTCTTTGACACTATGCCCTCATGGAAAAGGTCTAAATTTATACCAAGAAGACCACACCAAAGAGTTAAAATTGAAAATAAAAGTAAACAGTTATTTATTTATTTTAAATTGTATGCTGTATCTCAAACAAGAAAGTTTAATTTTGACTTTCATATCCCTTTAATTGCATACTATTTAGATCCCCATATAATCAACAGAGAAGGAGGAGAAAGCTGGGGGAAAATAATAACAGTATTTCCCCTAGAGACATAGAAGTTTGGGTGTCAGAATCCTTTTTAAAAATCTAAGTTTAGAAATATAATCAGTTATAAAAGACTATGATTTAACATAATACGTACCCTGAAATAGCTTGGAAAATAACAGCTCATAAAATTCCATCTAAGATACAGCTATACAGCTAAAAGTAGAATCCGAGAAACAGAACAGAATTAAATCTCTGCAAGTAAAAACTGAAGGAACAGTATACACATATAGCTATATGCAAATACCAAAATTAAACTGCAGCTGGAAAATGTACACATTCTAGGGGTCGATCCGATAAAAATCGTCGCCCGCAAAAGCCGGCGACGCCAATATTTACGCTGGTTTGGTATCACATATGCGGCGTAACCTAGATGCTACGCCCGTATATTTCTGCCGTCGCCCGTAGTTTCTTGGGCCATAGGCAGGTATACCAAACCAGCGCAGTTTGGTATCCAATATGCAGCGTAAGGACTTACGTGGCGAAAATGGAGAAATCTTACTCCATTTTCACCTTGCCACAAAAAGCAGCCATAAGAAGCCTTACGCTGACTATTGGAGCCCCGCAACTCCCTAAACTAGCTAGAAAATAAACCTAACACCTAACGCATGCGCAATGTCTATCTACCTGTCACCCGCGATCTGCTAAATAGAACCTAACACCTAACGCATGCGCAATGTCTATCTGCCTGTCAACCGCGATCCCCCCCCCCCCGAAATCCCTAATAAAGTTATTAACCCCTAAACCGCCGCTCCCGGACCCCGCCGCCATCTACATAAACTAACCCCCTACTGTGAGCCCCTAAAACCGCCGCCATCTACCTTATCTATCCCCTAATCTGACCCCTTACACCGCCGCCACCTATATAAAAATTATTAACCCCTAATCTAATCCCCCTATACTGCCGCCAGCTATATTAATATTATTAACCCCTAATGTAAGCCCCTTACACCGCCGCCATCTCTATTAAAATTATTAACCCCTAATTTAATCTACCTACCCCGCCGCCAGCTATATTATCTATATTAACCCTAAGTATATTATAGTTAATATAGTTATTACATTATATATATTAACTATATTAACCCTAATTATATTAGGGTTAATATAGTTAATATAGTTACTATAGTATTTATATTAACTATATTAGCTCTATCTAACCCTAACACCCCTAACTAAATTTATATTAAATTAATCTAATTCATATTATAAACTAAAATATTCCTATTTAAATCTAAATACTTACCTATAAAATAAACCCTAAGATAGCTACAATATAATTAATAATTACATTGTAGCTATGTTAGGGTTAATATTTATTTTACAGGTAAATTGTTAATTATTTTAACTAGGTATAATAGCTATTAAATAGTTATTAACTATTTAATATCTACCTAGTTAAAATAATTACCCAATTACCTGTAAAATAAATCCTAACCTAAGTTACAAATACACCTACACTATCAATAAATAAAATAAACTACAAATATCTATCTAAAAATACAATTAAATTAACTAAACTAAATTACAAAAAAAACAAACACAAAATTACAAAAAATAAAAAAAAGATTACAAGATTTTTAAGCTAATTACACCTATTCTAAGCCCCCTAATAAAATAATAAAGCCCCCCAAAATAAAAAAAATTCCCTGCCCTATTCTAAATTAAAAAAAAGTTCAAAGCTCTTTACCTTACCAGCCCTTAAAAGGGCCTTTTGTGGGGCATGCCCCAAAGAATTCAGCTCTTTTGCATTTAAAAACATATACAATACCCCCCCCCATTACAACCCACCACCCACATACCCCTATTCTAAACCCACCCAAACCCCCCTTAAAAAAGCCTAACACTACCCCCCTGAAGATCTCCCTACCTTGTCTTCACCACACCGGGCCGAACTCCTCATCCGATCCGGGCGATGTCTTGCTCCAAGCGGCAAAGAAGAATTCTTCCTCCGGCGATGTCTTCCTCCAAGCGGAAAAGAAGAATTCTTCCTCCCGGCGACGTCTTCCTCCAAGCGGCAGCAAAGTCTTCTTCCTTCCGGCAGCATCTTCCATGAAGCGGCATCTTCAATCTTCTTTCTTCGCTCCGCCACCGCGGAGCATCCATCCCAGCCGACGACTGAACGACGAATGAGGTACCTTTAAATGACGTCATCCAAGATGGCGTCCGCCGAATTCCGATTGGCTGATAGGATTCTATCAGCCAATCGGAATTAAGTTAGAAAAATCTGATTGGCTGATTGAATCAGCCAATCAGATTCAAGTTCAATCCGATTGGCTGAACCAATCAGCCAATCAGATTGAACTTGAATCTGATTGGCTGATTCAATCAGCCAATCAGATTTTTCTACCTTAATTCCGATTGGCTGATAGAATCCTATCAGCCAATCGGAATTCGACGGACGCCATCTTGGATGACGTCATTTAAAGGAGCCTCATTCGTCGGGAAGTCGTCGTGCCGGAAGGATGCTCCGCGGCGGAGGAGCGAAGTAAGAAGATTGAAGATGCCGATGTGCTTAAAGACGTCGCCGATGGAAGAAGACTCTCTGCCGCTTGCTTCAAGACATCGCCCGGATGGAAGAAGACTTCACTGCCGCTTGCTGGAACACATCGCCCGGATCGGATCAGGAGTTCTGCCCGGCGGGGTGAATACAAGGTAGGGAGATCTTCAGGGGGGTAGTGTTAGGTTTATTTAAGGGGGGTTTGGGTTAGATTAGGGGTATGTGGGTGGTGGGTTGTAATGTTGGGGGGTGGTATTGTGTTTTTTTTTGCAGGCAAAAGAGCAGTTTTCTTTGGGGCATGCCCCCACAAAAGGCCCTTTTAAGGGCTGGTAAGGTAAAAGAGCTTTGAACTTGTTTTAATTTAGAATAGGGTAGGGAATTTTTTTATTTTGGGGGGCTTTATTATTTTATTAGGGAGCTTAGAATAGGTGTAATTAGCTTAAAAATCTTGTAATTTTTTTTATTTTTTGTAATTTAGTGTTTGTTTTTTTTGTAATTTAGTTTAGTTTATTTAATTGTATTTTTAGATAGATATTTGTAGTTTATTTAATTTATTGATAGTGTAGGTGTATTTGTAACTTAGGTTAGGATTTATTTTACAGGTAATTGGGTAATTATTTTAACTAGGTAGCTATTAAATAGTTAATAACTATTTAATAGCTATTATACCTAGTTAAAATAATTAACAATTTACCTGTAAAATAAATATAAACCCTAACATAGCTATAATGTAATTATTAATTACATTGTAGCTATCTTAGGGTTTATTTTATAGGTAAGTATTTAGATTTAAATAGGAATATTTTAATTAATAATATTAATATTAGATTTATTTTAATAAGAGTTTAGTTAGGATGTTAGAGTTAGATAGGGTTATTATACTTAATATATATATAATATAATAACGATATTAACCCTAATATAATTAGGGTTAATATAGTTAATATATATAATATAATAACTATATTAACTATATTAACCCTAATATAATTAGGGTTAATATAGTTAATATAGCTGGCGGCGGTGTAGGGGGATTAGATTAGGGGTTAATACATTTATTATAGGTGGCCGCGGTGTAGGGGGATGTAGATTGTAGGCAAAAGAGCAGTTTACTTTGTGACAAAGCCCCACCAAAAGCCCTTTTAAGGGCTGGCAAAAGAGCTGTTACTTTGGGGCATGCCCCGCAAAAAGCCCTTTTAAGGGCTGGCAAAAGAGCTGTTACTTTGGGGCAATGCCACGCAAAAAGCCCTTTTCAGGGCTATTTGTAGGGTTAGACTTAGGTTTAGTGGTAGGGATAGTTTAGTATTTTAGGGGTTAAATAATTTAATATAGATGGCGTCGGGGTTGGGGGATTAGATTAGGGGTTAATAATTTTAAAATAGCGGCGTGGTAGGGGCTCACTTTAGGGGGTAGGTAAGGTAGATGGCGGCGGTGTTAGGGGCTCACTTTAGGGGGTTATAGATTTAATATAGCTGGCGGTGGTTTAGGGGTTAATAACTTTATTAGGTAGCGGCGGTTTAGGGGTTAATACATATTTTATTGTTAGGCTAGTGAGGGGGGATAGCGGATAGAGGGTTAGACGTGTCGGGCTATGTTAGGGAGGCGTGTTAGACGTGTCGGGCTATGTTAGGGAGGCGTGTTAGACAGTGCGGGTAATTTAGACTTTAGTCAGGTTTTGTAGGCGCCAGAAGTTTCTAACGTGCCGCAAGTCACTGGCGATGCCAGAAATTTGTACTTGCGCAGATTTCTGGACATCGCTGGTTTATCCGACTTACGGCACGTTAGCATCTGATGGCGACATATATGGGATAGCTCGAGTTGCGAGCTGAAACTGCGGGCGACGCGGGTTCCCTCGCTTGCACCGCAAACTACGATCTATATCGGATCGCGCCCCTGATTATAATAAGTTAGAAACATTCTATGTATCTAAATTGCGCTAACCTTTACAGGCCTCATTAAAGGATCATTAAAGGGACACTGAACCCAAATGCAATTTTAACCCCTTAAGGACAAGGCCATTTTTCAATTTCTTTCCCTTAAGGACCAAGGCTATTTTTACATTTCCGTGGTGTTTGTGTTTAGCTGTAATTTTCCTCTTACTCATTTACTGTACCCACACATATTATATACCGTTTTTCTCGCCATTAAATGGACTTTCTAAAGACACCATTATTTTCATCATATTTTATAATTTACCATAAAATATTTTATAAAATATGATGAAAAAATGGAAAAAAACACACGTTTTCTAACTTTGACCCCCAAAATCTGTTGCACATCTACAACCACCAAAAAACACCCATGCTAAATAGTTTCTAAATTTTGTCCCGAGTTTAGAAATACCCAATATTTACATGTTCTTTGCTTTTTTTGTAAGTTATAGGGCAATTAGTACAAATAGCACTTTGCTATTTCCAAGCCATTTTTTTTCAAAATAAGCGATAGTTATATTGGAACACTGATATCTGTCTGGAATCCCTGAATATCCCTTGACATGAATATTTTTTTTTTTAGTAGACATCCCAAAGTATTGATCTAGGCCCATTTTGGTATATTTCATGCCACCATTTCACCGCCAAATGCGATCAAATAAATAAAATTGTTCACTTTTTCACAAACTTTTTCACAAATATCAGGTTTCTCACTGAAATTGTTTACAAACAACTTGTGCAATTATGGCACAAATGGTTGTAAATGCTTCTCTGGGATCCCCTTTGTTTAGAAATAGCAGACATATATGGCTTTGGCGTTGCTTCTTGGTAATTAGAAGGCCACTAAATGCCGCTGTGTACCACATTTGTATTAGGCCCAGCAGTGAAGGGGTTAATTAGGTAGCTTGTATGGAGCTTGTAGGGTTAATTTTAGCTTTAGGGTAGTGTAGTAGACATCCCAAAGTATTGATCTAGGCCAATTTTGATATATTTCATGCCACCATTTCACCGCCGAATGCGATCAAATAATTTTTTTTTTCACTTTTTCACTAACTTTGGGTTTCTCACTGGAATTATTTACAAACAGCTTGTGCAATTATGGCACAAATGGTTGTAAATGCTTCTCTGGAATCCCCTTTGTTCAGAAATAGCAGACATATATGGCTTTGGCATTGCTTTTTGGTAATTAGAAGGCCGCTAAATGCCGCTGCGCACCAAACTTGTATTATGCCCAATAGTGACAGGGTTAATTAGGTAGCTTGTAGGGAGCTTGAAGGGTTAATTTTAGCTTTAGTGTAGAAATCAGCCTCCCACCTGACACATACCATCCCCTGATCCCTCCCAAACAGCTCTCTTCCCTCCCCCACCCCACAATTTTCCCCGCCAGCAAGTCTGCCAGTACCCCGCCAGAAAGTCTGCCAGTACTAAAATAAAAGTTTTAATTTGTTTTTTTTTTTATTATTTAAAAAAAAAAATAATCATATTCTGCTGTGTAGGATCCCCCCCTTAGCCCCCAACCTGCCTGATCCCCCCCAAAGAGCTCTCTAACCCTCCCCCACTAACTATTAGTCACCTTTTTGGGTAGTACCCACTTTGCAAAATAACTTTTTTTTTTTTAAAACCTAACATTTTCTGTAGTGTAGCTGCCCCCCTCCATACCCTACCCCCTCCCAGTTCACCCCCAGATCACTCCTTGATCACCCCTCCTCTGTACCCACCACCCTCTTCCAGCAAAAAAAAATCACAACACAATTGCCTTAGATCGCGCACGCGGCCCTCACCTCCAGCGCGCGCTCCCGCGCGCACCCGGCATAGTAAACAGCCGGAAGGAAGTTCCCCAGTGATGGGCCACCCACCCACCTCTTGGCAAAGGCTCCCACCCACCAACGATCGGCACTATCACTGGCCGATGCAGAGAGGGCCACAGAGTGGCTCTCTCTGCAACGGTGGCCTAAAAAGGTATTGCAGTGATGCCTCAATATCGAGGCATCACTGCAATACCTTGAAAGCGGCTGGAAGCGATCAGGATCGCTTCCAGCCGCTTGAAACCCTTAACGACGTACAGGGTACGTCGCTGGTCTTTAAAGACCAACTTGTGTAAGACGTACCCTGTACAACATGCGTCGTTAAGGGGTTAAGCAACTTTCTAATTTACTCCTATAATCAATTTTTCTTCGTTCTCTTGCTATCTTTATTTGAAAAAGAAGGCATCTAAGCTTAGGAGCCAGCAAATTTGTGGTTCAGAACCATGGACAGCATTTGTTTATTGGTGCTGTCCAATCAGCAAGGACAACCCAGGTTGTTCACCAAAAATGGGCCGGCATCTAAACTTACATTTTTGCTTTTTAAATAAACATACCAAGAGAATGAAGAAAATGTGATAATAGGAGTAAATTAGAAAGTTCCTTAAAATTGCATGCTCTACCTGAATCACGAAAGAAAAAATTTGGGTTCAGTGTCCCTTTAATAAAAAACAAACAAGCCCCTAAACTGCATACTGGAAGACTGTCTGCCAGTACCTAAGATGGTGGTGACCAGTGAGGGGTAAGGGAGGGAAAAGGGCTGTTTAGGAGGGATCAGGGGGTGGGAGGGTAATCTCTACACTGCAGCTAAAATTAACCTTACAAGCTACCTGATTAATCCCTTCAGGACCGGGAACAATGGAAGTGTGTGGTGCACAGCTGCAATTAGAGGCATTCTAATTACCAAAAAACAGTGGCAAAGTGATGTATATCTGCTATTTCTGAACAAATGGGATCCCAGAGAAGCTTTTACAATGATTAGTGTCATGATTGCACAAGCGGTATGTACATTTTTCTATATAAGCACATTTGGCGGTGAAATGCTGGCATGAAATATACCAGAATGGGCCTAGATCAATACCTTGGGTTGTCTACTTAAATATATATATATAGTTTTGACAGGTAAATAATAATAATAAAAAAACTCTCTATTTCTGTTTAAATGGAGTGATAGCAAAAGTGTTAAAAATTCTCCCGTATGTTGGGCAAGTTCTTCTCTGAAATTCCTGGTAGTGAAAGGAGTTACAGTGACACTACTGTAAATGTTTACCGTTAATATTTTCCCAGTGACCATCTGCAAATTCCCGAAATGTATATTTAACAATTTAGAATTCTCTGTGTTATATGTGTAAAATGTTTAATTATGTAATTGTCACACCTGATGTGTATTGAATTAAAGGAACAATTATTTTAAAATTTAACTCCACATTAACGGTTTAGTTATGCATAGGGACAACTTTGCAATCTATTTTCATGGGTTATTTTGCATGATTTTCCTGTAATTTAAATTTGTACAACATGTAGTTTTTTCCCCTCTACCCAGACAGACCTGAATGAGTTCTGTAACACTCAAAAAATGTTTCCCTCCTACAAGCTGCACAGGGATTGCTTGATATGTGCAGGAGCTTATTTATAGTGGCCCATAATTGGCTACAATGAAGGAGGTAAGATAAATAACATCAAACAGCATTTCAAGGTAGTGGCCATTCCAGAAACCTTATTATGAGGGGCAAACACTCCTGGATTTAGTAACAGGTGGGTGGATGCGTAGATAAGGGCAGGGGCAGGACAGGGGAGATGGAGTTGCAGTTGTTCTGAGGGCAGAGCTAGGAGGTGTGATTAGACAGTAATTAGACAGTTGTTAGTTGTGGCCTACCTAAAAGGACAGGATCAGGGAGTAGTAACATAGTAACATAGTAGATAAGGTTGAAAGAAGACAGAAGTTAATTGAGTTCAAACTATACAAAGACTGCCTGATTTACGCAAAAGAAGCTGACATTTAAAACAATTAATTAATACAATTAGAAGCTAACTTATTTACCACAAGCAATCATATCTCTGAATTCTGTTTTTAGACAGAAATGTATCTAAGCCATTTTAAAATGTATCTAAGATAATGGCAGTCACTACCTCCTTAGGCAACATGTTCCACAATCTGATTCCTCTTTACTGTGAAAAAAAACGTTTACATTGTTCAAGATTAAATCCTTTCCTCCATCCTTAAATTGTGACCTCTTGTCACAAACAATTTTCTTTTAATAAATAGAGGCTCTGCCATTTCTGTATATGAGCCTTGAATATATTTATATAAAGTAATCATGTCACATACCAAGCGCCTTTTTGGTGACCCTGTTTGGTGAACCTCTCTCCATAGTTTAAATCCTACATTCCCTTTATTAGTTTTGTGGCCCTTCTCTGAACTTTTTATATTTCTAATTTTCTAATGTCCCTTTTTAAAATTGGTCCCCAGAACTGTACTCCATACTCAAGATGAGGTCTTACCTGGGATTTCTACAGTGGCAGAAATATGCTTTCTTCCCTATGCCTCTTCTGAAGGAATACTAAACCCATATTTTTACTTTCATGATTCAGATAGAGCGTGCAATTTTAAGCAACTTTCTAATTTACTCCTTGCTATCTTTATTTAAAAATCAGGAATGTAAAGCTTTGGAGCCGGCCCATTTTAGGTTCAGCACCCTGGATAGCACTTGCTTATTGGTGACTACATTTATCCACCAATCGGCAAGCGCTACCCAGGAGCTGAACCAAAAATGGGCCGGCTTCTAAGCTTTGCATTCCTGCTTTTCAAATAAAGATAGCAAGAGAACGAATACAAATTGATAATAGGAGTAAATTAGAAAGTTGCTTAAAATTGAATGCTCTATCTAAATCATTGAAGAAACTATTTGGTTTTAGCATCCCTTTAATACATGCTGGTATCTTATTAGCCTTAGAAGCCACATCATTGCATAGTCATTTTTACCTTTTTACATTTTTGCTTAGCCTGATGGGGTTTAAAATAAAAGACAAAAGACTGGGTACTTTTTCAGCTCTGGCCCCCCCCCCCCCCACTTCCCGAACTGGTATAGTTTCAATGTATTTACCCATATTGTTAAACAATGCAAATTTTGCTATTAAAAGTTGTAAATGCATTTTTTTTTCAATATTTATTTTGTAGGCAGATCTGTTACAATGCAGGCATTCATTTTGAATTCATATTTAAAAATGTAATGTCCCTTTAAGCAGTCACCAATTTTATACTGACTATACAACATATAGAGAGTCATGGTACTGAAAGAGAATGCATCCTATAAATTAATTTATTGATACAACAAATCTTTGCTTTTTTTTTTTAAAGTGAATGTCAATTTTTATGCTAAAGTGCTCGGTTTTTAAAAATTTGATTAAAAACACTTTAGGGGCGGAGCTTGGCCGTGCAGGAACATAGCTGCTTGGTAGGATAGCTCTGTAGCTATTTTTCCATATCAAACATAGAAAGGTGCTCCTACTTTAATTTATACACCTTGGAGGACAGGGGAGTGCATCCAAACCATAATGCACTGATCATGTGAACCTGCAAGCACCTTAAACCCAAATAACGGACCTCCGGGTAAAATGAGGCCTGTATGACTAGACGCATGATCATTAACTGAGCAGGAAGGGGAAGGAGACATAACAGCAGTCAAACTGAGCGTGTGTGACATAGACCCCAGCCGAATCTACGCATCCTCACTAACCTGGCAAAAAGTCTACAGAATTATGACACTCAAAGGCTGCATTTATAAAGCAGCAGGAATCCAGCTCTCAAAACCGCTGCACACGTTCAGGAGACGCCATTCCCACAAGTAAGCACACACAGTTGTTGTTTTTTTTAGCTATAAAATACTGCAGCATACTCAAAGCAGCTTTGGAAAAAATGGGTATTACATGCTAATGGGAATATGCTATACATTAATAGCGATCAAGACAGGGTTGTAATGTGGGATAGTGCTTCATGAGGGAGAGATATACAGACCAATAAAGAACAAATGACAAAAAGTTGGATACCTAACTAAACCAAACAGCACATACTTTACCTCAAGTAATAACTTTTCTTGATAACAGGAAGATAGATAGGCTTCACTTAACAAGGCAAAGTCTCTTTAACATAAAAAGTTCATATTGACCCCTGAAACAGGGAAACAAGACATAGAACTACAGCAAAGATCTAAACTAATAGCAAAGAAATAACAAGACCTGTCTACTTCGAGAACTATCTGCAGTGAGAAAAGATATTAACGAATTAGGCTCCAGAATTGAGGACCTAGAAGCAGGGCAGGAAACCTTAACCACACTCATGTCTACAGCAGAAATGGGGTAAACACAACAAGCCTCTTTAAATCAGTCACTACAGGAGAAAGTGGAAGACCTCGAGAATAGGGGCAGAAGAAATAATTTGAGAATCAGAGGAATACCTGAAGAAATAACCCCAGATTTTGTCATATCTAATTGAAATGTTCAATTCTATAACACAATCTACTCAGATAACAGAAATGTCTATTGAACGAGCGCACAGAGCATTGCAACCTAAACCTCTACTAACAGCACCCCCGAGGGATGTGATAATAAAATTGCTGCATTACAGAGACAAGTACACATATGGGCCGCCGCAAGAATGTCAATCACTCAAGTTCCAAGATCATGACCTGCAGATATATCAGGACCTATGTCCTGCAACAATAGAAAAAAGGAAGGCGGTCAAGTTTATTACAACTACTCTTCAAGAAAATAAAATAAAATATAGATGGGGCTTGCCTTCAGCATCATCATATCCCACGCTGGACAGCAATTTGTGTATAAAAACGCATCAGACCTAGAGGCACTATCTAAAAGCTTGAACATCAGCTTTACTGTGCCCAGGGGCGGACTGACAAGTCGGGCAAATCGGCCCTGGCCCGAGGGCCCGGCTTCTTAAAGGGGCCCCATGCATCATACTGATGCTGCAGTTTTTTTTCCCCATTATTTATTTTTTATTAATATATATTTTTTTGCCTTGAATTTTTTTTATTTTTTTTTGCGAAGGGGCATGGGGGGTGGGGTGGGGGGGGGACTCCAGTGCTGTGGTGGAGGAGATGTGACAGTCTGTAAATGAATGAAAGGAGCCGCTGCCGTTTAACGTGACAAGTAGGAAGCCAACAAAAGACTGGAGCGCGGAGCCGGTGTAAGGAAGTAAGCAGCAGCCTGCCCTGCAATATGTGGACCAGCCGGTGTGTATAAATAAATCCGGAATCCGGTCCACATATTACTGATCACCTGCCGTGCCCAGCTGCCCTGGCTCTGTCTGCTCAGCTCCGCCTCCATATGCCGTGCGGCGTGCGCACATTAGAGGCTTAGGTTAGGCGGCAGCTGCAGCAGACAGACACGTGAAGGAAGGAGCCAAGCTGCTAAGGAGGACCAAGCTGCTAAGGAAGTCTGAGCCAGCCAGGCGGCCCGAGGCGACGCTGACTAAGGACTTAAGGAGGTATGTCTGATAGTGAAAGAGCCACTGCTGCCGCAGGGGGCCAGGGCCAGTCCAGATCATGGCAAGAGATAAGTGGAGGTAAAAAATGTGAACCCAGACTTCTGGCATGGTGTGAATACCAGTCTTGTAAAAAAAATACTCCTTGGCATTTTGTACTGGAGGGAGGAGGGGGAGGAGGGGGGTCTGTGGGGGCCCTCTCACGTCATGTGCCCCCAATGACCAGAACAGCACAATGTTTCTGATCACATTATCATTTAAAACATTAGTTCTGCACTTTACAGAGACTTTCTGGCAGTGCAGTCTGCAGATGATTGTGACAATTTTTTTTGTCACAATCATCTGCAATGCCAGTGTTTTCAGTATTCACTTTAAGTCACCTTTTTCAGCTTTTTTAATTTATCTTCTGACCCTTGAAAACATTTAGTTTTAGTATGACATGAGCCTTTATGACAGGCAGATAATCATCAGAGCCAGCTTTGGTAGCACACCTAGTTGTGGTTTAGTGGAGAGGTAGGCTCTTGATAGATTGTTATTTACAATATATGATTTTTCCCCCTTCCCTTTTTTTCTGTGCACCTACAATTCAATTACTCCCCATTGCAATTGGGATAGATACTTTATGTGGATTTCTGATGCATTGTAATTCAAATCCCTCTTGTTATATACATTATATTTATGTCTACAGTGGCAATATACACCTTTAAAACCATGGCATGTTTATCTGGTGATGTTTTTGAATGATTCCTAATGTTATGTGTGTGAAAATCTTAATAAAAATGTATTTAAACAAAATAAAAAAAATTAAGGTATTGGGCACAGATTAATATATCAGCCACATCAACAGACAATAAGGTATAGATGAATGACTGGTATAACTAGAGGCAATAGCTGGACGTATCTATACCAGTCAGTTTATTTTGGGATTAGGTTATTCAATCCATAAAAATCCCCCAACAAAGTATTGATTGACAGCTCTGTGAATGACAAATAACTAATGTGGATTTTTTTTTCTTGTTGGGGGGACTCTATGTTCTTTCACAAAGGATACTATGTGCCTAGGTCAGCATCCAACATTTGAGAAAAGGAAGTGAGGAATTTATACTGTAGCATCCAGTTTGAGGATGAAGTGCCTGAGAACCTTCCTCTTATGGAATCCACAGCTGTTTGAAACAGCAAATGCAAAGGCTGAAATTGTATACAAAGTACTTCTGTGGATTCCATAAGAGGAAGGTTCTCAGGCACCTCATCCTCAAACTGGATGCTACAGTATAAGTTCCTCACCTTTTCTCAAACGTTGGATGCTGACCTAGGCACACAGTATCCTTTGTATCCTTTGTGAAAAAACATAGAGTCCCCCAAGAAGAAAAAAATCCACGTTAGATATTTGTCATTCCCAGGGCTGTCAATCAATACTTTGTTGGGGGATTTTTATGGATTGAATAACCTAATCCAAAAATAAACTGGCTGCCTGGTACAGCAGATACGTCCAGCTATTGCCTCTAGTTATACCAGTCATTCATCTATACCGTATTGTCTGTTGATGTTGCTGATATATAATCCTCTGTGCCCAATATCTTGATTATTTTTATTTTATTTTTTTAATTCATTTTTATTAAGATTCTTACACACATAAGAAGGAATCATTTAAAAACATCACCAAATAAACATAGTTTTGAAGGTGTATATTGCCAGTGTAGACATAAATATAATGTATATAACAAGAGGGATTTGAATTACAATGCATCAGAAATCCACATAAAGTATCTATCCCACTTGCAATGGGGAGGAATTGAATTTTAGGTGCACAAAAAAAAGAGGGGGAAAATTCATATATTGAAAATAACAATCTATCTAGAGCCTACCTCTCCACTAAACCACAACTATATGTGCTATCTTGATTTTCAATGAGGCTCATTGTAATACTACATTTTTTCAAGGGTCAGAAGATACATTTAAAAAGCTGAAAAAAGTGCCTTCAAGTGAATACTGAAAACATTGGCAGTGCAGATGATTGTTGTGAGTTGACATTATTTTTTTTATTTTTTTTAAGCCTTGAAGAATGCGGTTGGCATTGCAAGGTTTGTTATGTGAAATTCAAATATGTTATCAGAAATGTGGACTGTAACTGTTATATAGTTTAAGTATATTAGTGGCTGTTTTGTGAAGCATTAAGGGATTAGGGAATAACATTGGATATGTGTCTGTAGGGAACATTTTACAAAATATTTAGCACTTGGTGGCAATTTGTGTGTCTTATGTCTTTGTATTCATATTTCATGTTGTAATGGTACATTGTATCTATTCAGTAGTATCTATACCTTTACAGTTTAGTACCTGAGATATATATATATATATATATATATATATATATATATATATATATATATATATCTTAATTTTCCTCAACCACATTTAAACAAGCACTAGAATGATATATCTATATAAATTATTGTGCTCATTATTTTTTAACAAGTATAGAGCTCTACAGAATTGAAGCAGAGACATAAAGAAGGGACAGGACCCCAGAGGGGTATAAATTTATGCCTCTGCTTCAATTCACTGCTATGTGTTACTGATAGCTATGAGGGTAATATTACTGCTATGTGTCACTGACAGCTATGAGGGATAATATCACTGTTATGTGTTACTGACAGCTATGAGGGATAATATCACTGTTATGTGTTACTGACAGCTATGAGGGATAATATCACTGTTATGTGTTACTGACAGATATGAGGGATAATACCACTATTTTGTGTTACTGGTAGCTATGAGGGATAATATCACTGTTGCGTTACTGACAGCTATGAGGGATAATATCACTGTTATGTGTTACTGACAGATATGAGGGATAATACCACTATTTTGTGTTACTGGTAGCTATGAGGGATAATATCACTGTTGCGTTACTGACAGCTATGAGGGATAATATCACTGCTATGTGTTACTGACAGCTATGAGGGATAATATAACTGCTATGTGTTACTGACAGCTAAAGTATGAGGGATAATATCACTGTTATGTGTTACTGATAGCTATGAGGGATAATATCACTGTTAAAATGACAGGCATATCTGTAATATGATAGTATAATTTTATCTTTCTATCCCTTTAAAAGACCATATAACTCCCTTTTTTGAAATTTTCTTTTCAACCAAGAATCATATGACCCAGGGTAAGTTAAAGACTCTTTTTACTTGTATCCTTAAAACCAGACTCCTGCTGTCCTCCACCATTATACTGGACAATCTGTGATAGGCACAACGATAGTTGGGTAACACACTGTCCCACCTAACAGCACCATCCCTAGCCCCAATGTTAATACCATGATGTATATTTTTGATAACTAATAAGTAATGTTAGCCCTTTGCTGCCAGTAACATGCAAATTAATTATTTTACCTCTTTATCTGTCAGTAACAAGTAAACATAAGTGATTTTAACTTCTTGTCTGCCCCTCACTACTTTCTATTCCATACTGTAGTACATATATAGGCAGGGTGACATTTTTTTTGTTGCACAAGCACTTGTTAATTTACAATATTTAATTCTTATTAGAAATATTTAAAGAAAAGATTGTCACTTTATATGGCAATTGAAATAATGAGGTGGGAGGGGCATATGAGGTGGGAGGAGTATATGGGGTGGGAGGGGCAAGAGGATGGGAGGGGTAATAGGGTAGAGGAGGGGCAGATGAGGTAGGTAGGTGGAGCAAAGAGGAGGTGGGGGGCCCTGCCACACTTTTGCCCGGGGGCCCTGGTTGGTCTCAGTCCGCCCCTGACTGTGCCGCAGAACTATGTGGATAACAGAATCTCCCACCACATCAACCGAAAGACCAAAGGCTAAAATGGTCCACAGTACAGAAAAAAAGGAAATTACTGTCTCCTACCAGACAAGAGACGCCTTGAACCAACATACCAGCATGATCAACGAGACCAGATAAGTATCAGAGACTTGCTGTTAACAAGTTTGATATCTTTCAACACATACGTTGTTTAACCTATCAGGCCTGACCGAGAGGTTAAGGATATAGTTTTCTCTATAGTGCTAGAGCTTTTCAATGAACATTCTGGAAAGGTGAACCATCTTAGGTTAATAACCTCATACTTAGACTTTAACGCACACAGAAACTGCACAAGAAATGCTGAGGACTAATTGCTTAATATACACCTATGTGGAGGACTATTTCATATAGGAAGACCTACCCTATTGCAACGATGTTATTCCACTATCATAGCAAACTCTCAGGGAACATTACGTGTCGTTAGAATAAAATGTTGTTTAGTTAAGAATATGCTGTTCTTAGGTTGCTATGTTTTCTTTGAGATAAGGTAAAACTTATGTACTCACTATTTCTAGATACTAAAAAAATTTCTTAGACGAGACACTGTTATAATTATATAATTGCACTCCCTAACACGACTAAAGGCACAATATTGTTTATTTTAATTAATATTTCAGAGATAAATGGAAACAGCTTCCCTCTGCTGTTGATATATGAAAGAAAATATGTAAACTTTTTCATGTTTATGCATGTTATTATTTTTTATTATGTATAATGACTGGATTGTACTACTGTTTCAATACTCCCACATCTCCACATATAGCATTGATAGTGAATATCTCATTTCGGGTGCTCCTCATCATTTTACACTCCTAATGCATACTAATGTCAGTAAATACAGTTACTTCGGTAGGTGATCCATCCCTAAGGATCTTAACGATTAACTCCAAAGGCCTTAATTCCCCAAGAAAATGCACCACCGCACTATCTGATATCAAAAGACACAAAGGGGATATCATTCTCCTACAAGAAACTCATTTCTTGAAAGGTAAGGAGCCCAAAACTTTTAGATATAAGTATGGCACCTACTACTATGCGTCACATCCCAAATGCAAAATTCAGGGAGTAGGGATATTAATTAAAAAAGGAATACCTTTTCAAGATAGTAAAATTATAAGAGATAGAGAGGGGAGATACATAGTGGTCATAGGTTTATTATATGGACAACCAATCATATCTCCACATATAGCATTGATAGTGAATATCTCATTTCGGGTGCTCCTCATCATTTTACACTCCTAATGCATACTAATGTCAGTAAATACAGTTACTTCGGTAGGTGATCCATCCCTAAGGATCTTAACGATTAACTCCAAAGGCCTTAATTCCCCAAGAAAATGCACCACCGCACTATCTGATATCAAAAGACACAAAGGGGATATCATTCTCCTACAAGAAACTCATTTCTTGAAAGGTAAGGAGCCCAAAACTTTTAGATATAAGTATGGCACCTGCTACTATGCGTCACATCCCAAATGCAAAATTCAGGGAGTAGGGATATTAATTAAAAAAGGAATACCTTTCCAAGATAGTAAAATTATAAGAGATAGAGAGGGGAGATACATAGTGGTCATAGGTTTATTATATGGACGACCAATCACCATCATATCCTTCTACGCCCCACAATTGAAACAACATATATTTATGAAAGAAATATCCAATCTTATGTTAAAACATCAAAAAGGAACACTCATGGGTGGGGATTTAAATATACCTTTACAACCTGAACTAGATTGCTCAGTTATACATTCTTCCACACCATTGTCAGTGATAACCAAAACCAACTCCCTGCTGAAACATATAGCCGTCAAGGATGTATGGAGAACCCTACACCCGGCCCACAGAGATTATACCTTCTATTCTTACCCACATAAGTTATATACCAGAATAGACTACATTTTTTACCGATATTACAGGGATGTGTATGTTTGGGGCAGGGGGTATTTCCCCAGTTTTGTGGTCTGACCACGCACTTGTCCACACCACTCTCAAATGGCCCAGTAAACAAACTATATATGGAGGCTTGATGATAGACTGCTTGCTGACCCGGAATTACAACAGACATTGTCAGAGCGCATTGAAGAATATTTTCATTTTAATAACGAAATTGACACATGCCCACAGAATAATTGGGAAACACATAAATGTGTTATGAGGGGGGAATTAATAGCCCATAAAGCAAAAATCAACAAACTTAAAAGAGAAAAAACAACAGAACTTATTAAAAACATAGACAAACTAGACCAACAACATAAATCTAATCCTTCTGACACCATTCTTCTAGATTTACTATCTAAAGAGCGTCGCAACCTAGTTAAATAGAGAATTTAGACGTCAAAACATCTTCCTTAAACAACAAAATTATATTACCTATAACAAACCAAGTTGCGCCCTAGCTAGATATTTTAGGAAAAAAACAAAATCAACATACATCCTCTAAATAAAAGATAAATGCAATCAAAGACACCATTCATGCCACTCAATAGCTAATACATTCCGGAAATACTATATGGACCTTTACAATTTACATAACACACAAAGTACCCGAGAGCCTAACCCGTCTTTGCGTCGGGAGCAGATAGGCCACTTCCTATCCAAACTAAATTTGGCGAAATTGTCAAAAGAACAAAGAGACACCTTAGAAAAGCCTATATCAGGGGAAGAAATAAAGAAGGCTATAAAATTACCTACCATCAGGAAAATCTCCTGGACCAGACGGCTTTACATACACATATTATAAAAAAATTCAAGATTTATTAATTCCGCATTTATTAACATACTTCAATACCATAGACGAGACACATCCAATCCCTAAAACAGCATTAGAAGCCTACATTATAGTGCTTCCCAAACCAGGCAAATCTTGTTACAGACAATTGTAGGTAAGACATATGGAAAAGAGAATACACTAGTCAAAACAGTATCACCTTTTCTAGTACATAAGATATAGTCTACGAAGTGCATGTACAATTATAAAATCAACCTCAGTTTTACCTCAAGGACCTTTTCAAACTCTGTTAACTTATTAGGGAGAAGCTAATGAAACTTAAACGGACGCTCTTGTGCCATGATTATAGGGGGATGGGTAAAATTTAAGATTACACTAGAAAGAAGCATACAATAATTCCCACAGGAAGGTAACAGGTGCTATAAAAATGCCTGGTAAACTAGATTGAGCTGATGAGTGTCATGTAATTCACAAAATATATTCAATAGGGGGCAAAAGCTATAACATTTTAGTGAACTAATAAAAAATAAATTTAAAAAATACCGGCATTATCTATTTGATTTATGTACTGTCAACTTTAAATTGTTTCTCTATACATCTTCCCTAAGTCTTACACCAAATGAATTACTAGATGTACTTACTGTATATACTTCTTAAATGTGAATCACAAAGTTGGAATTTAGGGAAAAGTTTCTTAGAATCTGTGTTCTTCTGTTGATCCAATAAACAGATATTTATGGGGGGAGGGCAGATCTAGTGGTATTACTAAAACTTTTGAGAGGCGTCCATGATACTCTAGGATCCTTAATTATATAATAATAGAATAGACATACTTGCACCTCTCTCATGGAAAAGAAAACTGAGTCTAGACCTATAACATATTAGAAGTAGGAACAGTATCTATATTAATATGTTCACAGCATACTTAGTTAAACAGAAGACTATAACCCTGGAGTAATCTATATTGTGGGGTAGCAACCCCTCACCCTAAAATCTTGTACAACATCCATAATACTTGGACCTCTAGGATCAGGAAGAGAATATAGTGTTATTTCTAAAGTGTACTCTAGACCTTTACTAGTGACTATTTCAAGTGCCTAATCCCTACTCTAATGAATGTGCCCTCAGCTTGATAAGGACCCACTTCAAGTATATATCTGACATTATAGTTTTACTACCACCTAGTGGATAAATCTGATACATACGTATGGTCACAAAATATCAAATTAAGCAAATACCTGAACAGAAGTATATGGACAATTTACCATCTGTCTAAATACATAAGTTCTAGAGTTTAAGACTAGAAAATATGAATAGTTATATATATCAGGATTTTATATATTTAAATATATTTCTGAATGAGAAATCATAAACTTGTACTTGAATATACATATATCCCATCCCGAGCTTAGAAAACAAGTATATTGAATGATATTTAAAGGCTACACACAGGTTGTTGATACGCTTTAGATTAGACAGTGGGTCTTCTAGGTATTCTAAGGACTGGGCCTCAGATCATAACAGAATCAAAACGTCCAATAATACAAAATGTCACCTATTCCACTCTTGTGCTTAAAAACGGTTCCCTCAGAAAAACTTTTTCGGTGACAGACTTGGCGATCTCCGCCGTGAGGACCATCCGAACAGGCCATTGCCAAAACGAGGTCAGGCAGCTAGGGCCCATCATCACCAACCTCATCCTGGAGGGATTTCTGCTTTTGAAATGCCCCCTATTTCAATTTGTAAGATCCCCCGGTCAGCTCTCTTACAGGCTAGGTGTACATGAATCTGACTCCATAGGGCAACTACATCTTGGAATATGTGATCGGCGAATGGTAACTTGATATACCCTTCTATTTCTCTGTGTTGTTGAGCTGTGATACTTAAATCTTTGCTTTTTATATGTATTCTCCTATAACCTCTTTGGAAGTAAAATATATAGCACTTTCCTTGAACTATTATATTACAAGTAACTTTATAGATAAACATTTTTTTTCCCCCATTGCTTTTGTTTTAATTTTTCCCAAGTTTAGAATTTCCCCTGGATGCAAAGAAGAACGTATGTTGCCTTTTCATTGTCTTTTAGATGTATAAATTTCAGATGTCCTCATATTCTGACATACTGCTGAAACAAGTAGAGCCTTCAGTACTTCAGAACAATTGATTTCTAAAATATTGATGGGCAAAGTTTCTTCCCTTTTAGCCACCAACTGAGAATTAACCTCATTATCTGAGATAAGATTCTGGGATTGTGATTTCACTTAGCTGCCTGATATGGAACCTGGCAACAAGAAACACGTCTATGGCTCCAATCACTAAACTTTTAAGTTTGTATATGTCACATTTTCAAGGGTTGTCGAAGATCATATTTCCTGCAAATTTGCTCAGACATTTATAATCTAAAAGCATCTAAAAATTACATTTTTAACATGGGTCAAGCAAAAACTAATGGTTGCATGACTGTGTTTGTTGTAAATAAAATAACATATACTAAATATATATACCGTATATATATATATATATATATATATATATATACACACACAGCTAGATTAAAAGTGGAGACCAATGCATGGGGGTGTATTTATCAATGGTTCAAAAAGAAGAAATGGGCATAAGTGATAAACTCTGCATCACTGACTAAAATTAGTCAAAAAAACTAAATTTTATGGCAAGAAAGGAGGCTTCATATTTTGCATCAAATCTTTACTGAATCCAAACAGCAGCAAAGAAAACATACAAAGAAAAAAATAATAGCATAGTAACAAGACTGCACCAATCAGCACACAGCAGCCTAATAAACTGTAATGAACAAGTCCAGCACTTCCTCTTTTCTTTGCTGCTTCCAGACAGCATGTCATGTATTCATTATCCCTTTATTTTTCATATTCTTCTCCTATATATAATTGTTTGTTTTATATTCTTATCCTTTTATTTTTCATATTCTTACCCTATATGTAATTGTGTTATATTGGAACAGGCAATAGGTTTACAGCCTGCTTGCCTGCATGATGTTTGTATATTAGGCTGTGTTTCAAGCCTTATATATTTTCTTGCAAAGCTTTATTTAGTTCAGTGTTCAGAGTGTGTGTGGCCAGTAGCCAGGCCTCATTATTTCATAGAACTTCTTTCCATCAGGTGCCATGCTTAGGACCCCCTTTATTTCTACTGCATATTATATTAAATTTAGACAAGTCTGTATTTGCTAAACTTGTTTGCTAGCTTGCCTACAATAAGTAGTTTTTCCTTGTGTGTTGTATTATCTTAGTATGATGTCAGCCTTATGGTCTAAGATTATATATAGTCATTTTAGGGCCGTGTCACTCCTTTTCTAGCAGCCCCATCTGAGTGACCTATATATTTATATAAAATTCTCTCTTACTTAATGATATGAAATAATTTATTCCTTGCCTTTCAGAACTTTCATATGGGGATTTTTAGACTGTTTTAAGTCCTTTCACTTTTTAGACCCAGGTTTGATGGCCCTCTGGGTCTGACAGAATTAAAAAGTATTTCTTGTTATAGACTATAAAGTATTATAGACTCAGATGCTGATCTAAGGATCCAGTATTAACCTTTTAAAAGCCTGCAGGAATCTGTATGTAGGTGAATATTTGTGTGTGTGTGTATATATATATATATATATATATATATATATATATATATATACAGGTCTTTGTGTCTAGATGTACCTATGCACGTTTTTATGTAGGCATATGTAGCTATATTTATGTGTGTGCGTGTGTGTATATGTACATATTTATGTGTATGTGTGTTCCTATACATGTTTTTATGTATGCATGTGTAGGTGAATATATGCGTGTGTGTATATACACGTTTAGGTGTATACATGTACATGTTTTTATGTATATATATATATGTATGTATATATATATATATATATATATATATATATATATATATATACACGTGTGTATTTTGTCTCTTATGACTTGCTTTGCAGTATATAGGAGCTTGTTTCACTTAAATAGTAATATACGTCCAGAAGTTAATGCCCCTTGTCATTGTTTTTTATGCACGTATATACAGCTTCATTTTGGAAGCTTGTATTGCACAGGCTATTCAGTCTAAATTGCTCTTAATACATCTCTATCAGAGCACAGTTTTAAAGTCCATACAATTTTTCCATAATATATATATATATATATATATATATATATATATACACATTCAGCTGCTTCATATTCAGCTGCTTCAGGTTTATTGAATATAAGGAGATGATCCTGTATAAGGCTATATATTTAAACCTATATTAGGGCTTTATTTAGTTTTTTAGCCTTTATGAGCCTATATTATAAGTTCTTTGGCCTGTTTTCAGGCTATATATTTTAGGCTATATTTATATAGTAATTTTAGCCAGTATTATGGCTATATTAGATATAAGCCGGTATATAAGGTTTTCCTGAATATAGTAGATCTGCCTAATTGAGGCTTCATTGTATAATAAGCTTGTATTAGGATACTTTGAATATAAGTATATTAGGCTATATTATATAAATTAACCCTTATTAAAGGGACACTCTACACCAGAATATTTATTGTTTTAAAAGATAGATAATCCCTTTACTACCCATTCCCCAGTTTTGCATATCCAACACCGTTATATTAATATATGTTTTACCTCTGTGATTACCTTGTATCTGGACCTCTGCAGACTGCCCCCTTATCTCAGTGCTTTTGACTAACATGTAGTTTAGCCAATCAGTGCAGACTCCTAAATAACTCCACGGGAGTGAGCACAATGTTATCTATATTACACACATAAACTAGTACTGTCTAACTGTGGGGAAAAAAAAACAAAAAAAAACTTTCAAAATGCTCTGAGCTAAGAGGCGGTTTTCAACGGTTTAGAAATCAGTTTGAGCCTAGCTAGGTTTAGCTTTTCAAAAATACCACCAAGGGAATAAAGCATATGTAATGACTAAAGTCAATTGGAAAGTTGTTCAAAATGTCATTCCCTATCTGAATTATGAAAGTTTAATTTTGACTAGACTGTCCCTCCTGTATTAAAGGATTACTGTAGTTTTATTCTTGGCATATATAACAATTATATAAATCGTGTTACAATGTTCAAAGAAATAATTTGCACCTACTTGCAGTTTCAAAGATCCTTCTAATATATATAAAATTTCGTTTTAAAATCTTCTAATGAGGTAGGCTAAGACAACCCACAAATATGGGCTGTACAATCGTCCGTATATTCAACCAATAATATTCAGCTTTTATGAATCGAATTAAAATGTTTAGTCGGCATCTCGCGACGTGTCAAAACCTTGCGCAGGGGTTCTCATGCAAGATAGGACTAGGTGATCAGGTACCCACGGAGTGGGTTTGGAAATCAGGATTACTTTGTGAATCAATTGCAGGCAAACAGTAAGTTATTACAAAGTATGTGACATTAATAAGTGTCTTAATTTTAAACATTTTATCTATTTTTCGAACTTTGTTTTTTTGAGTTCAGTGTCCCTTTAAAGGGACATTGAAAATTTTGAGATAATAATATAAAATGATAAATCATTTATAAATAAAAAAGTCTGCTATATACTTTCATTGTTTATTTTGTCCCCCTTTCCTGTAATTCCATTCTGAAATTATGAGTTTTTCAGTTCCTGTTAGAATTGGAAGTGCAGAACACTGTTATATTCCACACAGTCATTGGCTGCACACTCTAGTGACCTATTTAAAACTGTCCCTGATTGGGCACAGCAGAGAAGGTAACCTAAGTTACAACATGGCAGCTTCCATTGTTATAAAGGCACTTAAACATTACACTTATTTTGTCAATGTTTAAACATCTATTTAAACTTTTAAAAATACATCTACGGGGCGGAGCTAGCCTTGATGAGGAGCAGACGTGGTGCGCTTGAGCTCCTGACTAAGTTTATTAAAAGTGGTAATTTGTGGAGGTTTATCACGCAATTATAAGAGACATTTGCGCTTACTGGGTGCTACTTGATTTGCGGCAGTAAGAGAGGGAGTGATTGACATCTGAAACCCCTCTACGGAAGACAATACTGCAGCCGGCTCTGCAGGAGAATAGCAGCCCAGACGGAGACCAAGGATCCCTCCCTATGGGTGGCCTGGACTGAGGAGAGGGACAGCAGCTACATCGGAAAGACCGGGTGAGTCAGAGAGAAATACCGACACTCACTCCCGGCTAAATAGACCCTACATTGACAACAGAGCGAAAGGGCACGAAAACACGCCATTGCTCTGTGACGACACATAGAGAACCCGGAAGAGCCGGGAGGAGGCGACCCGAAAGTTAGGCGCAGTAGCGCAAATAGTAAATCCCCAGTATGAGTAGAACCGCACAGAAACAGACAAGAACAGATAACACCTCAATAGAATAAGGGGATAAAGAGACTTTAATAATTCGTGGCATAGCATTAACCACTTCAAAAGCTGACAGCAATTACAAC
Source organism: Bombina bombina (assembly GCF_027579735.1). Classification (NCBI taxonomy): domain Eukaryota; kingdom Metazoa; phylum Chordata; class Amphibia; order Anura; family Bombinatoridae; genus Bombina; species Bombina bombina. Next base: position 185,063,292 of record NC_069499.1, on the reverse strand, counting down.
AGCTGACTTAAAGTTTGGGCTGACTGCCAGAAAGCATCACTCCACAATACATAGACAACGGAGAGAAAATTAATAGCTCCTGATATAGAAATCATTGTAGTGGCACCAAGCACTCTATACTATAAATACAAATAAAGAGCCCTATAAGCACCTAAGAATATACACAGATACCTCAGTGTGACACCTCACCCTTCAGGTCTGTTCCTCAGCCTGTGCCCATCTTAACAAAGCTAGGCTTATACATTTCTGTCAGTAGCAAGCTATAATATAATATCAGCGTTGCAGAGGGATTTTCTCGCAGCACCCTCTCCCCCCCCCCCCTTTCCTGCCAGCCCTGAGTGGTGGTAGGTCATATACCCTATACCCTTTCCCGTGATCATCCTGTGAGGATAATTGCCCTGGGGAGAGGGAAAACATTGGTCTGCAATAGGTTAAATCAATTCCCTGAGTGGTACTATAGATCAAACAGCTGATATATAGGAAATACACCACTGGATGGACAATATAAATTGCAACGTACTCCAGTAGCTACTTGAACTATCTATACCCCCTAGAATACATCTACAGTGGTAAAGCTTGAGGATATTTATGAAATAAAATGTGAATCACACATTGATTCTTACTGGGTGATATGAAGGTTAACTACTATAAAACTCACAGCATCAAAATGAATCTCAACATGAAATGAGAACAAAGAGCATACCTCTTGTTATCTTAAGGGAGCTACCTGCCTAAACAAAACAACTACAGTCAAGTCTGGATCATAATAATCCTTATATAGGAGCATAATAGACACAACTCGTCGCCCAAGAGGAAACAGCCGCCTCAGGAGACAGCACAACCAACCTATCTACTTAACTCCACATTTCTCTCAACTGCACTTGTCCCATATCAAGATGGCCTCTAAGAGACCCACAAAAGTAGATAAAACCATAAAATCTACAACTGTGTCCATGTTTTTTAAACCTTCCCAAACAAGTAAACAACCGCTAGACACGGAAGTGGATGAGGAATCAGACACCGACTCTCAACAACTACTACAAGATAAAAGTCCGCTAACAAAAGCTGATCTTAGAAATTTAGTATCCAAAAAAGACATTGCAGATAATTTTGAAAAATTGTGGGAGAAAATTGACTGCATACACTCATCTGTGACCAATAGCCTTTCCGAAATAAAGTCTGATTTACAGGAAATGGGTAATAGAATTGAGACACTGGAAGATCAAAAGGACTCCATGGTCGAACAAATGGATGAAATGTCTCAAACTATGTCCTCACAACAACAGGCACTTGAGGAATTTCAAGATAAGCTGGAAGATCTGGAGAATAGGAGCAGGAGGAACAATATCCGTCTCAAAGGTGTTCCAGAAGAGGTGAGTCCCACAGAAATACCAGCCTATCTTACCCAACTCTTCACTCACATAACCAACTCTCCAGCTGACTACATTTTCCACATAGAAAGAGCACACAGGGCGCTAAAGGCTAAACCCAAACCAGATCTACCCTCAAGAGACATTATAATCAAACTAACTTTCTTCCCGGATAAAGAAAATTTTTTACAGGCAGCAAGAAAACAACCAACGTTCAAATACCAAGGTAACGTCATACAGTTTTACCAAGATCTCAGTATCAGGACATTACAGAGAAGAGGAGCCCTACATCCCCTTACCACTCTACTCAGAAAGCATCAGATCCCATATAGATGGGGGTTCCCATTTGCCTTATATATCACAAAGGACTCCAAAACAATCACACTTAAAGACCCAGAAGATATCCCCGAGATCTGCAAGATTTTAGCTTTGGAGGCACCCGTTGCCCCAAACATAACATCAGCCACAGAGAAGAACAGAAACCCAGACAGACAGCCAGACTCATCTAAATGGCAGACTATCAATTATAAAAAGCAAAAAATAAGAGAAACAAAAGGGAAAATTTCATAGGTGAAAACATATCCATCTCAAAGTTGCAAATATATGGAATTCATTTCTTTTGGAGCCTGAGGGCTATTGAAACTGGTTGAAAGAACAACAGACAGAGATATTTTCAGATCACCTTTTGAGTGTCTGCAACTTCAGTTCTCTAGTTCCCAACCTGACACACATTTTTCTTGGTTGTCACCCTTCTTCAGAGACTCCTGCTAAGTTATACTTACAAAAGTTAATTGATGCTGTGGGAATATAGCTTCCCCCAGGGTAGTATAGTATAAGATATTTTCTTGTTTATTGTTAGGATGTATCAAAGAGTACCTTCTAGAGGTCCTATTGTTGGGGACCCTAAATTGTTGTTTATTATGTTATTAATGTTGTATTCTTTTTCCAGTTCCCCTCCCATCCCCTGTGACGACACACTACAAACCACCAACCGCAATCTCGATCAGCTACAATGCATAACTCTAGATTACCAGGCCAACAACTCACAGGTAACAAACTGCCTTTCGCATCACATTAACATAGACATACTAACATGATCCCTAAGTTAAAAATATTATCCCATAATGTAAGGGGATTAAACACCGATGTAAAAAGGCGAATGGCGATGACACAATACACCTCCTTACATGCCAACATCCTATTTCTACAGGAGACTCACCTACTTAAAGATAGTATCCCAAGATACTGGGCTAAATATTTCAATACCCGTTACAACTCGACAGCAACATAAAAAAAAAGGGGCACATCCATTCTGATACACTCTTCACTCAATTTCACACATGACGATATAATTGCAGACACTGAAGGGAGATATATTATAGTAAAAGGGAGAATTTCAGACACCGAAGTCACCCTATGCAATGTCTATGCCCCAAACGAAAATCAACACAGCTTTTTTCAAAATCTCTCACACCTACTCACACAATGGTCTCACACCAGAATATTTTTGGCAGGAGACTTTAACATTACCATGAAGACTATTAGATCAAATGAAACTAAACCCTTGACCAACAAACAAATTAGACACAATCGCATTGTGAAATTAATACAAGAAAACCTATTACCTCACTCCCTCATAGAAACATGGACAACATTATATGGTTTGACCGATAACACTACATTTTATTCGGCGGCGCATAAAATTTATATCAGATTAGATTACATATATGTCAGTCAAATACTACAACCTCTATTGCATAGCTCTCAAATCCATGCTTGCGTATGGTCTGATCATTCGATCGTCACCTTACAGGTGGAAGGCTTGTGTGATCCAAACAGAAGTAAAACGTGGACCTTTGATAAGTCATACATCAGAAACCCTCAAACACATGACAACATAGTTAAGCTATTAACTGAATACTGGCATATAAACACGAACACTGTAACAAATCCAGGGATCACGTGGGCTGCTCATAAAGCGGTCTTAAGAGGGATACTTATCAAGGAAAAAACACTACAGATCAGAAAATATAGACAAAAGATAAAACAGCTCCACACAGAAATCGAAGAGCTAGAAAGACGTCACAAGCACACTAAGACAATAGCCATCCAAAAGACTCTTCACTCTTAGCTACACTTCTCCATTCACAAGCTACTAGAACCATCCAGAATCAACACGCACAATATTTTATATTCACAAACAAACCAGATAGATACATGGCGCACAAAATCCGGGAACGTTGTCGAGCTTCAGTGATCTCCCTAATTGAGACACCTAACAACACAGTAACTTCACACCCACAATAGTAGACACCTTCGCGGCATACTACGGCGATCTTTATAATGGGAGAAAAGTCATACACAATTCAGAGACAGAGACACTTACCTCAAACTTCTTTAGCCATAACTTACTGCAAACCATATCCAAAGATCAGAGGGAAACGTTAAATGCTCCCATATCCACTATGGAAGTATTAGGGGCTATCAAAGATCTTAAGCCGGGAAAGGCGGCGGGACCGGACGGCTTCCCTGGCGAATACTATAAGCTTTTTAAAGTAACATTGATCCCACACCTAGTTAAATTCTGTAATCATATCATGGAAGGGGGAATCATTCCACCTGAGCTCCTGGCAGCGAAAATAGTAGTAATCCCCAAACCAGGAAGGGACCATAAAAAATGCCAAAATTATCACCCAATATCCCTTATTAACCAAGACCTTAAGATCTTCACAAAGATATTGGCAAACCGACTTAAGCACATCATACCGCATTTAGTCCATCCAGATCAGGTGGGTTTTATTAAAGGTAGGGAAGCTCCAGATAATATACGTAAAGTTACTAATCTAATTCAGACCCTAAAAGAGACACGTACGCCTTCTCTGCTCCTATCGTTGGATGCGGAGAAGGTGTTCGATAGAATTGATTGGGAATATATGTTTCTAGTATTACATAAGATAGGATTTGAGGGAGCAATAGTGAAGGCCTTGAGGGCTATTTATTCTGCTCCAGGAGCTCAGGTATCATCAGCGGGATACAAATCTCAACCCTTCCCAATTCGCAACGGGACCAGGCAGGGGTGCCCTTTATCTCCGCTACTATTTGCTTTATGCATAGAGCCTCTGGCCGCTAAAATTCGGTCAAACACAGATATAACAGGAGTTAAGACAGTTACCAAGGAACATAAATTAGCCTTGTTTGTAGACGATATACTACTGACTATGACGAACCCCCTAATATCACTACCCAATCTCTATCAAACCTTAGAGACTTTTTCTAATATTTCAGGATTTAAAATAAACACAGAGAAATGTGAGGCTCTCCCCATTGTAATTCCCCGACAGACTCAGACGCTATTAGAATCCAACTTTCAATTTAAATGGATGAAACAGTCCCTAAAATACCTGGGAATTCACCTGACTGCGTGCCCTGCGCAGCTATATAAAGCAAATTATATGCCACTGTTCAAACAAATTAGAAAAGATTTATTAAAATGGAAATCCTGTAAATTTTCATGGCTGGGCAGGGTAGCTGCGGTTAAGAGGAATGCTTTACCGAGAATATTATACCTTTTTAGAACCTTACCTATTAAGATTGTAAAAACAGATCTAGATACACTACAAAAGGAAATAATGGTATACATCAGAGGAGATAAAACGAATAGAATAGCGAAATCTATCCTAAATAGACATAAGAAATTGGGAGGTATCGGGGCCCCTAATTTAATAGATTATTATAATGCAGCCAGATTAGCACAAGATAGTTTACTCTTAAAAAGAAACAAAGACATAATTTGGCCTACTCTAGAAGCAACATTAGGCGGATGGGATGAGACTGATACAATTATTTGGGAACCTGGGAGAACGCAGCCCACTCAAATGACTTTTAGACCCTACACTACAAACCTCACAGTAAACAGATGGAAAAAAGCAAGAACCAAATACGACCTCCTACCACAGTATTCCTTATATATTCCGATAAGATATATCCTACCCAGTGAAATCTGGGCTCAACTTCAGAAATGGGAAAATAAGGGACTATACAGAGTGGCAGATTTCATGGAAGGCGGAAATACTCTCTCATTTAATCAACTTCAGACAAAACTGAACCCCTTGAAACTACATTGGTACATATACTTACAGATATACTCGGCTGTTCGGTCATACCTGAAAAAGCCAAGAAAGAGTGGCACTACACCACGCAACAAACACATCTCAACCCTATATGTGGCCATTCAGGCCTCGCAGATTACTATGAAAACTTCCACTATGTTAGCCTGGGAGAGAGAATTACTTACCTGTAAAGAAATTAAAGAATGGGAAGGAATTTTTCAAAATGCAGAAAAAGGGCTGATAAGTGTAGACCTTAAGGAAAATGTAATTAAGACAATATACAGATGGTACTTAACACCCACGAGAACGGCTCACATGAACAAACAAGGAAGTGCTTTATGTTACAGAGGGTGTGGAGAAGTGGGTACATATAGTCATATGTGGTGGGACTGTGGGGAAGTCACAGGGATATGGAAGCAACTTTCTACTTTCCTTAGCCGAATCCTACATGAAGATATAGATCTTACAATCCAGCAAGCTCTCTTACATGTCCATATAAATAGACTTAATAAACATATCAACACATTTATCAGGATACTATGTACAGTCACAAGAACTTGCATAGCTAGACACTGGAAAATAGGTAGCCCAACCTGGACAGAGATCTACAATAAAATCCAATATACATACAGTATGTATGAATTGGCAGCACATACTCTAGATAACAAAGAGGTGGTCCAAGCGGTATGGTATTACTGGATAACTAAATAAAAAAAGAGAGATACAAGACTAGTTTGAAAAATGGGCTTGGGTGGTCTATACAGATATAAAACTTTTCTTACATTACTGTACATACAACAAAAATTAAAATAAGATGTGTCGTCACTCCCCTCCCCCACCCCCTTTACTCCCCCCCCCCCATATTAATCTACATGACTTAACCTTCTATTGGTGTGGTGAACTTTAAAATTAAGTTATATAGAGACATGGAAAATGAATCTTGTTTCACTGAAAGTTTCAACATAGCGTATCAAAATATTTTATTAGAGCTAGACAAAAAAGCTATACAATTTGTTAAAAGAGATTGTTTGATATTAAAGAAGATACATGGACAAAATATCATCACAATTAAAGGATCACAGGACTCTGGTTAGAACATTATAAGATTTATTATCTGAATCATTTATTATTTGGAACTGTTATGATGTAAACCTATTCCCTGTAGATCTCGAAGATAGCGATCAATGCAGAGTAAGGTATGTCTATAAATGTTTATGTTCCTTTTCTTTTTATCAAACTAATAAAAATTATTCAAACATAAAAATACATCTACATGTTATTCTCAGACTAATATTTTCTATGAATGCATCATTTTATTTAGCATTTATGTAGTGTTTAATGTCCCTTTAAGCTATATGATATAATAGTCTGTATTAGGCTTTTCAAATAAAGATATTATCCCTTCTTAGGCTTTTCTATATAACTATATTTTAAGCCTGTTTTAGGCTATTTTAAATCTAGCTATATTAAGCCTGTAATAATTTGTGCAACGGTATCTGTTGATGCTATTTAAATGTCCGATAATAATAATAAAAATAAGGCTTTATTAATTAATCTATTAAGGCTATATTCTGTAACTATTTTAAGCCTGTATTAAGGCTCTATTAAATATAACTTTATTTAGCCTGCGTTTAGGCCATTCGAAATTCAAATTTTAGCCTGTTAAACTTTTCCTTCTTCCGAAGAGGTCTTTTTTGTTTACATTTATTTAGCTTTGCTGTCGCCCCATAAGTAAATCCTTTCCCCCTCTTTTGAGGTGGATCATAAACCCTCTCAACACACTCCAGAACTGTCTCCCATACTTCAGTCTCTTTCAGCCCAGTATCAATGTCACTTTCACCCTCAAGCGGCTTTGGAAGGCCTCACGCCCCTCTCCTGGGCATCTCACTTAGGAGTATTGTTTAATCTGTTCTGTATTAACCAGCTTCTTTATTAGTACTCCTCTAATCCTTTTACCTATTCTTTCCCTTGGAGGGATAGTCTAGTAGAAGGTGAATATTGGATTGGTTTTGGCTATACTATCTCTTTAATGTAATTTTAAATTTTTTAAATCATCCTTAAGCCCTTTTCAGAGGTATCCCTTAATTCCTATGAGACTTGTTCTAAACTCTGTAGCTCAATATCAGAATCTCTTGTATACTCGCAATTGGTTTGGGAAGATCCTATATCTCCCAGTCTCACATAGAGGCATAACTCCAGCTCGAAGGCTGTTAGCCCCTTCCCCGGGCTTTTCACATAGGGGTGATAGAACCTCCTCCCCAGAGGTAAAATGGGGTTTAAATAACCCTCCTTCCCCAGGGTTTTCAAGAGGGACATCAGAGCTTTGACTCTGAAAGTTTTTTGAAATTGTTCATTTTGTTTTGATTTTTTTTTTTTTTTTTTTTTTTAGGTAAGTGCTTTAAAAATGCAAAATATGAAGCCTCCTGTCTTGCCATAAAATTCAGATTATTATAGCCTATGGTGAATAAATAATCTTGATTTTATTAAAGACAGGAGGCGAATATTTTCCCACCCCCTCTTTTCCCTCCCAATATATATTAATAAGATTTTATTTTGTGGAAATTTTATCTAAATGATGTTAATGATTTTGTCTTGTGGAAATTTTATCTAAATGATGTTATTGCTGTTAATTTTCCTTTACTGGGATTGTTGTTACTTTGCGTTTTTTCTCTTTTCAGTGACTCTGTGGATTTTATGTTCTCCCTTATCTACGGACCAGGTCATCTGTTGTTTCTCCGTTCCTGGGTATCGCTGTTCCATTTTGGTCTAGGATGGATATTTTGGAGTTTGTTTTCTTCATGATTGTTCCGCTGCCTTATGATCAAAGAAAAGAGGAAGTGCTGGACTTGTTCATTACAGTTTATTAAGCTGCTGTGTGCTGATTGGTGCAGTCTTGTTACTATGCTATTATTTTTTTCTCTGTATGTTTTCTTTGCTGCTGTTTGGATTCAGTAAAGATTTGATGCAAAATATTCGCCTCCTGTCTTTAATAAAATCAAGATTATTTATTCACCATAGGCTATAATAATCTGAATTAGTGTCCAAAGTCAAAATGTATCAAATAAATGCACCGGATATCTTTGTGACAATTCAGATGCAAAGGCCATCAGATATTGATAAATCTGAAACCAGACTAGACACATAAAATCCACTGTATTTTGTATCTTTGTAGGCGTAAGAATGATTACATTTACAGTATTGCGAGGTCACATTACACAGAATTATATAATAGATACCTACATTACACACATTAAACACATTTAATAGAAGTTTTATCCTTAACATCACTTTGGCATCTCATTATTATCAAAATGAGCATAAATTGAAGATTGACGTAAAATATAGTGACACTAAATGTAACTGGCTCCAAATAGTCCTTTATCTGGTCAAACAGCAGCAGAATTAAATCCCTTGAAAGCCTGAACATCCGCACTATCTCAAAGTCCATTAGAACTTCTAGACCACAACGGGAACCCTTATGCGTCGTCTATAAATGACACTGTCATCCCTTTTCTTCAAAACAAGTTGTTGTCTACGATGCCTTCTAAGGAGAAGGGTTGCTGCAGCAGCAAATAGTAGAATGTCCATCTCATAACACAATTATAAAATTACTTAGTTCTAATTTCATTGTTTATAAATATACTCCAACTTCTAATACGTCTGCTATTTTTAGATTGCATTGAATTGCAGACAATGGAATACACATTTATTAATCACAATTTAATTCTATTGTTTTTGTATTGGTTCACAACAAAGAAGGTGGATAATACATATTTGCTATCCTGGCGGATAATTTAATGGGAGTTTGAGAGTAGACAGTTTGATAACTTTGGTGATATTGGGGCCTATCTATCAAGCTCTGAAGACTCGCCAGAAACAGGAGTTATGAAGCAGCGGTCACAAAGACCGCTGCTCCATAACCCTGTCCGCCTGCTCTGAGCAGGCAGACATGAATCGCAACAATTGACAGCTCCCTGCTGGCGGCAATGTTAAATGAGGAGAGCGTATTGCTCTCCGCATTCAGCGATGTCTTGCAGACCTGATCCGCACTGTCGGATCAAGTCTGCAAGACATTTCTTAAATATGCCTCATAGAGCGGATTTGGCTGAATTTGTGCAAAAAATGTATAAGACGCGGATTCATATCCAGCGGCAGACAAAAAATAATGTTTTGTCCAGAGCCCACACTTTGATAAATCTAGAATGTAGAATATGCGCATATTTTGACTTACAGATACAGGCAGACAGAGGGTTGCAACTTTGATAAATAGAAGTTATATGTATGTGAAGTTATATAAGTTATTTTGCTCTCAGTTGCTCACTAAGTATAACAAAGTCTGGAATTACAAGTGGTTGTTTAAAACCAAAGCATCTTAACACGGCCAAAACCTTTTTAGCATGCCCTATAATTTTAATTGATAGACGTGAGATCAAGCGAAATACGAAAAAGCTCTGTAAAATGTAACGCTTTTTAAGTCCTGAAGTAAACTTGTCGGCTTAGAACGCCAATGATAATCAACATGAATATTACTGAGCGCCCCATAGAAGTCTATTATGTGAGGGATCTAGCGCAACTGCCCTGTCCAACATACAGATGTTAGCGACCCCCAGACTATCTATCAAGAGATGTTAACACAAAATAGCGCTAATATTTTTGCTCTCCACTTGTAATCTAGGCCATAGTGTGATATATGGGAATAATTAGGGGTAAAGGATAGTCTAGTCAAAATTAAACTTTCATGATTCAGATAGAATTTGCAATTTTAAGCACCTTTCTAATTTACTCCTATTATCATTTTTTCTTTGTTCTCTTGGTATCTTTATTTGAATGTAAGCTTAGGAGCTGGCCCATTTGTGGTTAGCGCTGGGTAGCGCTTGCTGATTGGTGGCTACATTTAGACAACAATCAGCAGGTGCTAGCCAAGTTCTTAACCAAAAATGGGCTGGCTTCTAAGCTTACGTTCTTTCTTTTTCAAATAAAGATACCAAGGGAATGAAGAAAAATTGATAATAGGAGTAAATTAGAAAGTTGCTTAAAATTGTGTGCTCTATCTGAATCATGAAACTTTAATTTTTACTAGACTATTCCTTTAATATAAATGTTCATTACAGAAGAGCATAGTATATTTGCATACATTCAATCAGAGCACTGATCGAACTCTATATACTTCATTGTCAATATAGTTAACTTTATGGAAGCAAAATCTTTTTTGTTTAAAGTTTTTATTTTCATTTTAAAAACCATGCTATGATAGTAATTGACAAGACTACTCTATAATACATGATATTTAGATGAAGCACAAACATATGTATTATTTAACACTTCTGTAGGGTTACTAACCCACCTAATTGAGCAATAAAGGTCAGCATCATTAGGTAATCTTTAGAAATTGAATAATTAAAAGAGATAAGATGTATGTTGACTTTGACAATATTAGGAGACTGGAGCTAATGACCCTTAACAGCCAGAAAGATCTGCTGCTTATTAATAACACAGGACTGAAAGGACAATAGGCTATTACAAATATACAAACACAGTTTATATTGATTTTCTTCATTCATTAAACTTTAAATGAATCTACAAATATTAAAAATAGTTTTACAATGTTTGAGGTATTATTATGTTAGTTTATTTAAATAAATATAACCTATGTATCAACCATTGTATATTTACCATGGATACAGCAGTCAAAATGCAACCTACATACTTAGGAGGAATAATAATGTTTAGCTGTATCAAAAGTTTGCAACAGGAATGTGAAATTAAGTGAAATATATATTAAAACCATTGATGGGTATCGGACTCTTCGGGGAACTGAACTGTTGATTTTAGTGTATTGATACAGAGTATAAAATGGATCATCACGGCTTGTGTATCGCACATTATGAGGAAGACCCAGAGCCAGCCCAGAGTGGAAAGGACAAAATGCGTAACACTGGCAGTGATGGAGATGGCTGAGCCATATACTTTGATGGTGAATTTTTTTCCTACTGTACATACTGTCTGAACGTCTCACTGGGAGCAAAAAAAGGGGGAATCTCTACAATTGGACCAGGTGGGACCACAGGACCCAGGCAGCATTAGACAGGAGAAGCACATTGGGAGGACATCTTGTAGTAAATAGGGGGAGGACATCTTGTAGTTAATAGGGGTTTTGTAGGAAAAAGTACTTTCAAATCTTTAATTTATTGTAACTTCCTTGTCTCAGATGAGTACAAAATTGAATTGCAGTGGATGTGTAAAAATAAATAAATAATAACAATATTGAGTAGACTAGTGACTTTTCTCCACTGACTAGCAAATCAGTTATAGTTTTCTACTTATATGATTTATATATAACTATGCTGCACATTAATAAAACACTACTAAATTCAGACTTATAATACAAAACAATTTAAAGCATATTTTTTTATTATTTTAAAATGAGTTTGCCTGCCTGTGTTAGTGGGTTAAACAAGGGGGTTCCATGGGTGTAGCTGTGAGGTCTGGCATATTTGCCATATTCAGACTTTTTTTTAAAAAAACTTTCCAATTTACTTCTATTATCAAATTTGCTACATTCCCATGATATCTTATGTTGAAGAGATACCTAGGTAGGCATCTGGAGCACTACATGGCAGGAAATAGTGCTGCCATCTAATGCTTTTGCAAATGGATAGCATTTTTCAAAACAAAGAAAATTGATAGAAAGTTGTTTGCTCTATCTGAATCATGAAAGAAGAATGTTGGGTTTCATATCCCTTTAAGTAGTGCCTCGCTGATTAAAGGTGTTCAGATGGGCTGCAGGCCCCCCTAGACTGTAGGCCCCCCTAGACTGTGGGTCCTCAGTCTGCCCCTGCATAGTAAGATAGTAGACCCTAAGAGCAGAGAAATCTGTTATTTATTGCCTGCAGTATCTCATTTTTAAGTGTGCCCCCTGCTAACTTCTCCCTCCCCAGAAAAGTTTTCCCTTTCCAGCAAACTCCATTACTTTCTATGGGAGACATCTTCCAACTCCCAGAGAAAGGCCCTGTTTTTAGAGAATTGTCTGAGGGCAGCCCCTGTGAGTGTCATCATGGGCTTTCACGTCTGCTCTAGTGAATGTTAGATAACTGGGCCCTAGTTCTGTACTGATGCACACTATGGAGCCAATAGTAAAATCATAGCAAATTTCTAAATAATAATGTGTCACAGTTACATAAGATACCTTAATTAACCTGCAAAAGTATAACTGCAGCTTGATAGATTTGCTAGGGACAGTGCTTTTGTTATACAATGTTGCAAAACATTGCTGCCATAGAGTACTAAAGATACCTGCACTCTCCTGAGCCTACCTAGTTTTACTCTTCAATAAAAGATACCAATAGAACAAAGCAAACTTAATAACAAAAGTGAATTGGAAAGTAGTTTAAAAAATTGCATGCTCTATCTGATTCATGAAAGTTTCATTTTGACTTAACTGTTCCTTTAATGAGGGAATTACTTATACTACCTTGTACTTTGTTGTTAATGTAAATTTATTCAAAATTTAGTAGCTGTTCTGTTCAAGAGATTCTGCCACAAATGTGTTGCATAAAATTGCTGTTTTCTTTTTCTTTTCTTGAAAGTTCCTTGCTTAAATTAGGATGTGAGTGATAGACAGCGAACATCAATCAAGCTGGTCTTTGCTATTTACATGGATCATTACAAATATTCAGTCAACTAAACAACTGAGATCAGGGCAGTCTTGTTGGACATTATTTGTTACGTTCAATTCAAATATTTAGGGCCAGATTAAGAGTGGAGCGCAAAATTGTGCTTTTGCGAGTGCAATATTTGCGCTCCACTCACTGTGCGCTGGCATTTTAAGTGTCCCGCTATGTGAACGTGCTTTCATAGGCTCCAATGGGAGCCTTGTTCTTATGCCATGAGACAAGCGATGAGAACTAGCGCAGTGATTTTAAATATATATGTGTAGGCTTATATACATATATATTTATGTGTTAATATGTGTATATACACATATGCAGTATCCGAAGCCCTGAAGTTTGTGCATGTGCACAAAGGACATCCAGAAGAATAGTCAAATGAGCAGTTCCAAAATTAGTAACTAGGTAGTGAGCAAAAATCAGGCAACACGGCAAAGGGTGAGGCATAAACATAGTCTAGGGGGCCGATTTACCATCTGTCGGACGGACATGATATGATGCAGCGTTCATGTCCGCCCGACGTGGCTGAATTCCATCTGGTGAACTGCTTGTGCAGTGCCACCCCCTGCAGATTCGCGGCCAATCGGCCACTAGCAGGGGGTGTCAATCAACCCGATCATATCTGATCGGGTTGATTGCTGTCCATCGTTCAGAGCAGCCGGACGAGTTAAGGAGCAGCGGTCTTAAGACCGCTGCTTCTTAACTCTTGTTTTCAGCGAGCCTGAAGGCTCAAGCAGAAACAAGGAGAACAGGGGCCATGCGGCCCCTGTTAAATCGGCCCCTAGGAATCAGTCTGTGGTCACACCAGAAGGCGAGGGGGGTAGAGCTCAAGAACACCAGGATCACAGCAGTTCAATAACGAAGTATTAAATGCAGATTTCTGATACACAAATTTTAAATAGTGCAAATTATAGCATTGACTTTTCTATCTGCACCCTGTCTAGCGCACATACAAACTGTGCCTTAAACAAGAGAGATCTCAGAAGGTTGAATATTTTATTAATTTTAAAAGGCATGGACCTGCCAACTGGTTATGGGAGTCAGTTGCCAATTTACAGATTTCTGTGAATGTTTGTATTTTTTTTTTTAATCAGGTTGCACTTGAAGATGGGTTCATGTCACTTTGGCAACATAGCACAGTAACTTTTGCCATCTTACTCCTCTCCAGGGATGAAGTGCTATCAGACAAGTAAGCAATGCATGTGCTCTTCTTCTGAGACTTTATAAATATAACAGTTGTTGCATCACCAATGCAGGTTTCACTGCTTGTAGTGCAGCTTTGTCAAGGAGACTCCTTAAAAAATCTGCACTTCAAGCAGTGAAACGTGCGTTGGAGAAATTTGAGGTTAGGACACAGAGGGGAAAAGATTTGACTTCAGCACAATAAGAAGATTTCTGTAACAATGAGTTTAATTGGACCTGCCTGCAATCTGAGAACCACTGTTCCTCTGCATGTGTTGTGCTTTACCCTGAATGTTCTTATAACCTTTTACTATTTTATGATGTATTTTATTGCTTTTTAAATAATTATCGTTTAATCAGTTCCTTTACCGTGCCAGAGGATTAATTTTCATGCTTGATTTTCTCAGAGCTGTAATTTAGCTCTCAAGAATGTGCGTATTCCTGTAACCAATCTTTAGAGCTATCACTTACCATACTGCCCTATGAGTCTTGCTCTCCTTGTCTTTGAGGAAATCCGGGAACAAAGAATATAGCTGATTGAAGACTTTGCCATATGGACCTGTGTCTTCATTTTATTTAAGTATTCCATTTTATTGGTGATATATGGTGGTTCACATTTTATTTTGCACTTTGTTTGAACACTATATTGTTCTATTGTATTTTCTTGTATCTCTACCTTGTATCTATATTTTTATCACACAATAAAAGCACACTGCCAGCTATTTGTAAACAGTGAATCAAGTGTCATATGCGTCTGTATAATATAAAGCGTTGCTATTGGTAGACATGGCTACACTGCCTGCTGCATATTTGAAAAACAGAGACACAACAGCCATGGATGTATGGGTTTTGTACATAACCAGAGTATTTCGAAGTGTGAAACATACATAGCATATATTTTTTGACATTTAAAAAAAAAAATTAGACTTGTGCATGGCGGAAAAATTTGTTTCGGTTCGGATCGATTCAGATGTTTTCGAATTTCGGTTCGGATCGATTCGAATTCGGAAAAATTTGAATGAATTTGTTTCAGATTCATTCGGATTCAAATAAATTCGGCTGGATTCGGTTCAGTTCAGAAATTCGGAATTTCGGTATGTGCTAGGTGGGATGTGCTGTGTATTAGACTAGTATTATGTACTGTATATTAGGTGTAACCCATAGCAGAGTGATATAACCTAATATACTGTACAATACTAGTGTAATCCATGGCCATTCCGTATGTAACAAATAAATCCGAACTAATTCGGATTTATTCGGTAGATTCGGTACTATCGTAATTCGGAAATCCGAATCGATCCGAATCTCTGAATTTGAGAAATTCGTCCGAATTTCGATTCATTCCGAATCAAAACGCACATGTCTAAAAAAAATCTTTATTCAAATTTCCGGTGTTTACTATCCCTTTAACATGTAAACAGCTGGGCCATTGTGTCTTGAAAATTTACATTTTATCAGATATTGGGCTCCATTTATGAAGCTGTGGATGAAACTTTGGAGCCCCAGTGGTCAAGGCCTGCACCACCTCAAGGGTGCTGGAGTTAAATCATCCTGGCCAGATGCAGTTGTGTGAGAGCAGGGGACGCACACTACACATGCAGCTGCTTATACAACAGTGGATACGGCCTTCTTGTTGCAATGCCGGGCTGGGAACCTTTCCCGGAGTTTGATTAACGGGCCCCATTTAATTATCTTTTTACTACAGTTGCCCCTTTGTTTCTGTTAATAAAGTTGGACATAAACATCAGTACCGTTTGTATATAAGTAAAACAAAACACATTCATAATGTTGCTTTTGATGTCTTATTCAGTATAATTAAACTATACAAATTTCCGGCTGCTCACTTTTTGGTGCAGTCACATTCCTCTTTTCTTTGCAAAATGTATTAATAAAAACTATGCTGGGTAAAACATTAAAAAGGACCTACATACGTACAAATTATATTTTTGTGCTGGGAAAGGTTCTAAAAATAAACACTTGATTTATTTTATCTTTCATAAGTTGTTGTATCTCTATAGGCTGGAGGATAAAGAATGTTTTCAGTTTGTTTTCTTCTGGTAACTGTTCCTGTCTGCGTCATAAGTGGAGGTGAAGGAAAAGAAACACAGGGACACTTTGACTAATTATGAAACCTCCCTACCAAGAATAGGATGCAGCTGTAACGATGCTTAACTCCTACACCTCTTCTGC
This sequence comes from Bombina bombina, assembly GCF_027579735.1. Lineage (NCBI taxonomy): Eukaryota > Metazoa > Chordata > Amphibia > Anura > Bombinatoridae > Bombina > Bombina bombina. The sequence continues at coordinate 185,046,774 of NC_069499.1, read as the reverse complement.
CAGGGTCTGGCTGCCAGAGACACAGTAAAAGCAATTCACAAATTTTCCTGAACTTCTTTGCCAGAAAATGGTTCAAGCATATTTTGCATATCATTGGAGAAATGTAACTGCTACCGTTATCAGTGGAAGTATTTTAAGCTACCTGATAAGAATCAGACTGGAACAATAATATTGCAATACAATCCATTTGTAGTTTGTTTAAAAAGAATGTTCATGGATTACATAATATCTCTATATAGCTTACAGGAATGCAAAGGCTCTACTCAAGGCTAGATACGTGGACATAACTGTGTAACTTGACCTCTCTGTGCCCCAGAGCAAAGTCTGGCAAGGCCCCCAATTTCAACAGTGCCTTTTCTGACTGTCTGCAGTAAGCAAAAGCTAAGTCCGCTCCACATAGCAGTAAGAGTAGCTGATTCTCTGAGACTGTAAATTATCCTCATTGGAGGGTCCTCCCCAGAAAATATGCACTTCCTGTACAAATATGTGGCATGTTTTTCTGTACAGAAACACTGTCGTGGCCATCTTGGAAACCTTGCCATCCAATTAGTAATGGCAAATCCAACCATTTTCCTTACACTGTGAGATCTGGTTTGCAAGGTGGCACACGGAAGGACCAAACATGTAAGTGGGTCTTGGCTCACCAGCACCCCTATGTTCTAGTACTGATTTTAGGACCAGATAGGACTCTAGAGATATGGCCCTGGTCTTGACCGAGAACCCTGAGACTGCTGTAGTTACACCCCTGTAAATGGAGCACATTTCCCTTTTCTAATACAAAAAAGCACTGAAAAGCAAAATAAATTATTAATCTCAATGTTTTTAATAACATGAAAATGTGTATTGACACTCATCAAGATTACAAGTTTTGCGGTATGATGGGGTACGGCTATACTGTTGAAACATTGGCCATTGCGCGTGGAATGACAGGTCTCCTATATTACAAGTTGCGGCGGTACAGCTATACCACAAGAGTTTTAGCCTGTAACGCAACTCTCCATTCCGCACTCAAAAAATTACTTTTAGTGTGGGATTTCCAGCTAAAATGCTTGCGTTATAGTCTATACTGCCACGATCCATTCCGCAATCTGAGACCAGTAGTTATGGATTTTGCGAAACAAAAATGTTTCACAAAACTCATAACTTAAATGTTACAAAGTACACTTACACCCATAAACTACCTATTAACCCTTAAACCACCCCCCCCAGCATCAAAAATACTATATTAAACTTATTAACCCCTAATCCGCCGCCCACCCACCCACATAGCCAACACTATAAAAAGCTATTAAGCCCTAAATTGCAGGCCCCCCACATCGCTACTTTTATAATAAACCTATTAACCCCTAATCTTCCGGCCACCCACAAATCCCTAAATTAAACTATTAAACCCTAAGCCTAACACCCCCTAACTTTAAATTAAATTTACAATATAACTATCTTAAATAAATAAAAACTTACCTGTGAAATAAAAAAAAACTAAGATTAAACTATAAATAAACTTAACATAACTATTTTAAGAAAATAAACTACAAATAAATAAAACTAAATTACAAGATTAAAATAACCTAACACTACAAAAATTTTTTTTTTACAAATTTAAAAAAACCTAACACTACGAAAAAATAATCTAACATTACCAAAAAATAAAACCGCTAAATTTACGGAAAATAAAAAAACACTAAGATTACAAAAAATGATACACGAAATTATCCAAAATAATAAAAATTACATCTAATCTAATAGCCCTATAAAAACAAAAAAGACACCCCAAAATAAAAACACCCCTAACCTAGCAATAAACTACCAATAGCCCTTAAAATGGCCTTTTGTAGGGCATTGCCTTAAGTTAAACAGCTCTTTTACCTTAAAAAGTCCCCCCTAAAAGTAAAACCCCCCACCAAACCAACCCCCCAAAATAAAAAACCTAACTCTAAAAAAATCCTAAGCTACCCATTGCCCCTAAAGGGGCATTGCCTTAAAAGGGCATTCAGCTCTTTTACTGCCCATTAAAATAAAAAAGCCCTAATCTAAAAAAAAAAAAAAAACACACCCAAAAAAAAACTAACACTAACCCTAGGAAATCTACTCACAGTTCCTGAAGTCCGGACATCCATCTTGATCGAGGCGGCAACATCTTCCTCCATCATGGGGGCATCTTCTATCTTCATCCCTGTGGTGGGGAGCTGTGGAGACACAGAGCAGAGCTCTCTAGGACCGGTGGCGACATCCAGCATGGAACGTCCTCTTCATGCGATCGACCGCCGCACACTGAAGCTTGAATTCAAGTTACCGCTTTTATATTGGGGTACCGTTGCATACCTATTGGCTGAAAAATTTAAATCAGCAAATAGGATGAGAGCTGCTTAAATCCTATTGGCTGTTCAAATCAGCCAATAGGATTTAAGCAGCTCTCATCCTATTGGCTGACTTGAATTTTTCAGCCAATAAGAATGTAATGGTACTCCAATATAAAAGTTTAAACCCCTTGAGAGCAATTGAAGTTGACGTGCATCGGGATATTGCGTTGTTTAGAGCTCTGGTTAACTGTTTCAAGAAACAAAAAAAGTGTTACAAAACACACAAAAAATACATTGAAAAGTACAGTTACACTCATAATAACACTATATCATAAAAAATATTTTAAAAAACCTGCACAAAAAAGTTATAAGGGATCAAAGATATGAGGTCTTAGGTGTTAGAAAAAAATGCAGGCAAAGGGCTCTAACATAGAGATACATGCATACAAATGTCTAAAGGTGTACATGTATATATATATATTTATATGTGTGTATATATGTATTTCTATATAGACATATTTATGCATTGGAGCCCTTTGCTTTTATTTATTTGAAATAATTTGTATTGATTTTAAGTAACAATACAGAGTTTTGTAAACTTACATGTACATGAGCTTGTTTCTTCCCATAAAACATATATAGCATCATGTCATGTTTGCATATTATCACAAGACATCTGCTATGCTGGCCTATCCTCAAGCCAGCATTACTCCATATTTATGACAACTTTACAGAAAAATAGTAACAAGATTAAACTAAAACTTCAACTCAAGACTCTCCCCCCCCCACCCCCCTACTTCCAGGTTGTGCCGATTTGTCTCCATCTCTTATGGGAATGTCTTATTTATCTTTCATACACCAATTTCGCTTAATTGTCTGGGAGGTATCACCTCATCCTGTGATATCCGTCCTGTTTGTAGACATCCCCCACCATCACCACTGCTAGATCAGTCAATTATATTCTAACCCGTTCTATAGCTCCCCCTTCCTTAACATCCAGTAAAACCATATCTTCTGAAACTGTTCTTGCTGGCCCTGTGACCATGCCACCATTTCTGATAAGTTGAATGTATCCCCTATCTTATCCACCACTTCCTGCCAAGTGGGCGTCCCCACTTTCCAGTGCCTGGCGATACATATTCTCATACATGTGCATAGTATTCTGATAAAGCTATTAATTGTCTTATTGAACGGTTTTACCCTATCATGTAGTAATGCCTGTGATATCGTGAGGGTTATTCTCTCGTTCAGTAGGGTCCCTATCATGGTGGAGAGTTTCTCCCAAAGTATCCGGACTTTTGAGCAGTCCCACCACATGTGTCTATATGTCCCCTTTTCTTGACACCCTCTGTAGCAGTTGCCGTCATGTGTAGCTGCATAATGCATCATTCTAGCTGGAGTCAGGTACCATCTAAACGCCACCTTGACAGAGTTCTCTCTCATGTCTGCACTGATAATTCCTTTACTTGCGTCCCTCAGCAAATCCTCCCAATCACTTTTCTCCCTTACTTCCATGATATCCCTCTCCCATCTTTCTATCAAGGGTGACTTAGACTGACAGTTCACTTTTTGCATTATCAAGTAAATTCGAGAGATCAATCCTTTCCCCCTAAATGGAGCCCTGATCAATCTCTCCAATTCAGTAAGTGTTGTGGATTGTTTTGGTGACAGATATGCCTGTATGGCTGAGCTAATTTGTAAATATAGAAACCAATGAAGATATTCCGGGTCTATTCTCTCTCTAATCTGATTGAATGTAAGTAGTTTTGAGTTCTGCAAGAAATCTGCTACCCTATACAAACCCTTGTTTTCCCACTTTCCCACTAGCTTTTTTGAGTCCTCAGGTATCAAGAATTTAATGGGCTTTAGTAAGGATTCTGTTTTGCATAGTTGTAGCCCTTTTGTGAGTTTTGACCATAGTCGTATTGCCTCGACTGTTATCGGTGACTTGTACTCGTTCGTTTTTAAAAGGGGTCCCGTGTCCCATATAATGTCTGCCGCCTTATCGTAACCCGCAATCTCCGCCTCAATCCTGGGCCATATTAATTCGCTGTCGCTCTTTCCCATCACCACCGTCTGAGCTAATCTAGCTGCTCTATAATATTCAATGAGATTTGGAACCCCCACTCCTCCCACCTATCTATGTTGTTTCAACACCTGTGCTGCTATCCTCGTCTTTCCGTCGCCTCTTAGAAATTTTAATAGATCACCTTGCAAGGCCTCAAGTTCCGACGTAGGGATACCTATAGGTATAGCTCTGAATAGATACATTAATCTCGGAAGGAGATTCATTTTAATTGCCATTAACTTCCCATACCACGAGAATTAAGGCAGTTCAAGCACTTTAAGCAGTTCATGCAGTATCAGATGCAATGGTTAGTAGGCTGGCAGTAGCAAAGATGACAAAGTATGCCAAGAAATCACGGGTATATAGCAATCAAAGCAGTTCATGCACTTTGAGCAGTTCATACAGTATAAGATGCAGTGATTAGAGTAGCACAGAGGACAAATTATGCCCAGAAATTACAAGTATGTAGCAATATGTTTCCAAACGTATCAGCAATATTCATGCATAAACTATTGCTATATTGATGCAGCTCCGGCACTCGAGGACCAAAGTCCGCCGGAAAATGGAACGTATAGCGCTCTATGAGCGATCTCACCCAAACCGTGTCAGGTCCCAGGACATCAAATGGAAACTGTCTTTTCGAAGAATCAAGTAGCAATAGTGATTCAGGCAATGTTCAATTCCACAAACAGCAGGCAACGCACGTTTCGGGCTCCGCCCTTCAACTTGGCCTGTCAGAATTTGGATAACCACCTCCTTTTAAAGCTTGCTCACTGTGTATAGTAGTCCCGCCCACCTGGCGTAACCACTCCGAATATCATGGACAAGTGTCAGACACATCACAGACATGCGCGAATACACATAGATACAAACAGCTGATGTATCAGACACTAAGGCTTCATGTGATGAGCAGTAATGTGTCCCATTTATGAAATGAAGGTAAACCACTTAAACGTTACATAGTAACACATTCTACTCATATGTAAACATTAATATCGGGCACAGGAACTAAATGTATTGAGTAGTGAAATTAACCATTTGCTAAATGTAAATCAACAATTGATCGTCACTTTGTGACACCTACTACTCACATATGGAAGCTATTTTTAGAGGTAACATACATACAAACATTGTGGATATAGTCAAAAAGAAAAGAAATAAATAATAAGTAATACAGGGAGTGCAGAATTATTAGGCAAGTTGTATTTTTGAGGATTAATTTTATTATTGAACAACAACCATGTTCTCATGAATTCAAAGCTGAATAGTTTTGGAAGTAGTTTTTAGTTTGTTTTTAGTTATAGCTATTTTAGGGGGATATCTGTGTGTGCAGGTGACTATTACTGTGCATAATTATTAGGCAACTTAACAAAAAACAAATATATACCCATTTCAATTATTTATTTTTACCAGTGAAACCAATATAACATCTCAACATTCACAAATATACATTTCTGACATTCAAAAACAAAACAAAAACAAATCAGTGACCAATATAGCCACCTTTCTTTGCAAGGACACTCAAAAGCCTGCCATCCATGGATTCTGTCAGTGTTTTGATCTGTTCACCATCAACATTGCGTGCAGCAGCAACCACAGCCTCCCAGACACTGTTCAGAGAGGTGTACTGTTTTCCCTCCTTGTAAATCTCACATTTGATGATGGACCACAGGTTGTCAATGGGGTTCAGATCAGGTGAACAAGGAGGCCATGTCATTAGATTTTCTTCTTTTATACCCTTTCTTGCCAGCCACGCTGTAGAGTACTTGGACGCGTGTGATGGAGGATTGTCCTGCATGAAAATCATGTTTTTCTTGAAGGATGCAGACTTCTTCCTGTACCACTGCTTGAAGAAGGTGTCTTCCAGAAACTGGCAGTAGGACTGGGAGTTGAGCTTGACTCCATCCTCAACCCGAAAAGCCCCACAAGCTCATCTTTGATGATACCAGCCCAAACCAGTACTCCACCTCCACCTTGCTGGCGTCTGAGTCGGACTGGAGCTCTCTGCCCTTTACCAATCCAGCCACGGGCCCATCCATCTGGCCCATCAAGACTCACTCTCATTTCATCAGTCCATAAAACCTTAGAAAAATCTTGAGATATTTCTTGGCCCAGTCTTGACGTTTCAGCTTGTGTGTCTTGTTCAGTGGTGGTCGTCTTTCAGCCTTTCTTACCTTGGCCATGTCTCTGAGTATTGCACACCTTGTGCTTTTGGGCACTCCAGTGATGTTGCAGCTCTGAAATATGGCCAAACTGGTGGCAAGTGGCATCTTGGCAGCTGCACGCTTGACTTTTCTCAGTTCATGGGCAGTTATTTTGCGCCTTGGTTTTTCCACACGCTTCTTGCGACCCTGTTGACTATTTTGAATGAAACGCTTGATTGTTCGATGATCACGCTTCAGACGCTTTGCAATTTTAAGAGTGCTGCATCCCTCTGCAAGATATCTCACTATTTTTGACTTTTCTGAGCCTGTCAAGTCCTTCTTTTGACCCATTTTGCCAAAGGAAAGGAAGTTGCCTAATAATTATGCACACCTGATATAGGGTGTTGATGTCATTAGACCACACCCCTTCTCATTACAGAGATGCACATCACCTAATATGCTTAATTGGTAGTAGGCTTTCGAGCCTATACAGCTTGGAGTAAGACAACATGCATAAAGAGGATGATGTGGTCAAAATACTCATTTGCCTAATAATTCTGCACACAGTGTAAATATAAAAGCATTATAATGCTCAGTTGGAAGGACAAAAAATACAGGTTTCAACAAATAAATAAAGAATTTTTTTTTAGGGTTCTATGTCCCAATTCAAACTGCAATATAACTATCCACACTCTTCCAGAGAGGAAGGATGAACCAACAGTCCCAAGACAAAGGTACCCAATGTAATCTCCCTATTTAGGCCATAGGGGGTCAAATAATCAATTTTTTGGATCCAAAGTGCTTCCTTTTCAAACAGTAATTTTTGTCTATTACCACCCCTCCTTAAGAGGCCAACCCCATCCACCACCTGAAATTTGAATTGACTTTTGTTGTGACCTAAAAGTGTGAAATAGTGGGCGACAGGAGCAGAAGGATCAAGTTTACCAATGGCTACTTTATGCTGTTTGATCCTTTCTCTGATAGGTTTGGTGGTCTCACCAACATAGGCCAGACCACACAGACATTTAATTACATAAACCACGTAATTAGAATCACATGTAAAATGTCCTCTAATAGACAGGCGTTTCCCCAAGGTTTTTTTCTGTATAAGGTTAGCTCGGGGAATTAGATCTACCTTTGATTTGTGAACATGTAACAAGTCAGCTGGATATCCCCTGCTCTCAAAGCGATCAAAAAAGTTTTGGAATTGTTCTTTCAAACGTGATTCATTATTAACTATCTGTTTGGCCCTTAAGAGTTGACTGAAAGGAAGGCTCTTAATGGTTTGGGGAGGATGAAAACTAGAAAAGACCAAAAGGTTGTTTCTATCTGTATCCTTCCTGAACACATCTGTCAACAAGGAACCATCTCTCAAAGAAACAGTTATGTCCAGAAAATGTTCTGTCTGAGCATCATAATTGATGGTAAATTGAAGATTTGGATCAAATGTATTCAATTGATGAAAAAAAGACATCAAAGGGGTGTTAACCCCTGTCCAAACTAAACCATAAAGACATCATCAATATATCTTTTCCAAAAACTACAATGTTCCTTAAAACTTTCATTGCCATAAAGAAACTTGTTCTCAAACTCATGTACATAAAGGGATACGTATGTGGGGGCCATATTCAAACTGCAATATAACTATCCACACTCTTCCAAAGAGGAAGGATGAACCAACAGTCCCTAGACAAAGGTACCCCATGTAATCTCCCTATTTAGGCCATAGGGGGTCAAAGAATCCATTTTTTGGATCCAAAGTGCTTCCTTTTCAAACAGTAATTTTTGTCTATTACCCCCCCTCCTTAAGAGGCCAACCCCATCCACCACTTGAAATTTGAGTTGACTTTTGTTGTGACCTAAAAGTGTGAAATGGTGGGCGACAGGAGCAGAAGGATCAAGTTTACCAATGGCTACTTTATGCTGTTTGATACTTTCTCTGATAGGTTTGACAAATTGAAGACTTACAGTTCAATAGGGACTCTATCCTTGTAACATTTAAATCACTATACACATCCATACCACACCGAGAGGGTATGAAATGTATTGGTGAACAATTGAATAGAATGGCTCTCTACTCACCCAGGGAACGTATGTTCATTATGGATCTACTTGAAATAGTGCTAAAAAACATAATTTATGTAAGAACTTACCTGATAAATTCATTTCTTTCATATTAGCAAGAGTCCATGAGCTAGTGACGTATGGGATATACATTCCTACCAGGAGGGGCAAAGTTTCCCAAACCTCAAAATGCCTATAAATACACCCCTCACCACACCCACAAATCAGTTTAACGAATAGCCAAGAAGTGGGGTGATAAGAAAAAAGTGCGAAAGCATAAAAAATAAGGAATTGGAATAATTGTGCTTTATACAAAAAAATCATAACCACCACAAAAAAGGGGTGGGCCTCATGGACTCTTGCTAATATGAAAGAAATGAATTTATCAGGTAAGTTCTTACATAAATTATGTTTTCTTTCATGTAATTAGCAAGAGTCCATGAGCTAGTGACGTATGGGATATAAATACCCAAGATGTGGAGCTTCCACGCAAGAGTTACTAGAGAGGGAGGGATAAAATAAAGACAGCCAATTCCGCTGAAAAAATAATCCACACCCCAAAATAAAGTTTTAATCTTATAATGAAAAAAACTGAAATTATAAGCAGAAGAATCAAACTGAAACAGCTGCCTGAAGTACTTTTCTACAAAAACTGCTTCAGAAGAAGAAAACACATTAAAATGGTAGAATTTAGCAAAAGTATGCAAAGAAGACCAAGTGGCTGCTTTGCAAATCTGAACAACCGAAGCTTCATTCCTAAACGCCCAGGAAGTAGAAACTGACCTAGTAGAATGAGCTGTAATCCTTTGAGGCGGAGTTTTACCCGACTCTACATAAGCATGATGAATCAAAGATTTTAACCAAGATGCCAAAGAAATGGCAGAAGCCTTCTGACCTTTCCTAGAACCGGAAAAAGATAACAAATAGACTAGAAGTCTTTCGGAAATCCTTAGTAGCTTCAATATAATATTTCAAAGCTCTAACTACATCCAAAGAATGCAACGATCTTTCCTTAGAATTCTTAGGATTAGGACACAATGAAGGAACCACAATTTCTCTACTAATGTTGTTAGAGTTCACAACTTTAGGTAAAAATTTAAATGAAGTTCGCAACACCGCCTTATCCTGATGAAAAATCAGAAAAGGAGATTCACAAGAAAGAGCAGATAACTCTGAAACTCTTCTAGCAGAAGAGATGGCCAAAAGGAACAAGACTTTCCAAGAAAGTAATTTAATGTCCAGAGAATGCATAGGTTCAAACGGAGGAGCTTGTAAAGCCCTCAGAACAATATTCAAACTCCAAGGAGGAGAGATAGACTTAATAACAGGTTTGATACGAACCAAAGCCTGAACAAAACAATGAATATCAGGAAGATTAGCAATCTTTCTGTGAAACAACACAGAAAGAGTAGAAATTTGTCCTTTTAAAGAGCTTGCAGACAAACCTTTATCCAGACCATCCTGAAGAAATTGTAATATTCTAGGAATTCTAAAAGAATGCCAGGAAAAATGATGAGAAGAGCACCAAGAAATGTAAATCTTCCAGACTCGATAATATATCTTCCTAGATACAGCTTTGCGAGCCTGTAACATAGTATTAATTACAGAGTCAGAGAAACCTCTATGACTGAGAATCAAGCGTTCAATCTCCATACCTTCAAATTTAAGGATTTGAGATCCTGATGGAAAAAAGGACCTTGCGATAGAAGGTCTGGTCTTAACGGAAGAGTCCACGGTTGGCAAGAAGCCATCCGAACAAGATCCGCATACCAAAACCTGTGAGGCCATGCTGGAGCCACCAGCAGAACAAATGAACGCTCCTTTAGAATCTTGGAAATCACTCTTGGAAGAAGAACTAGAGGCGGAAAAATATAGGCAGGATGATACTTCTAAGGAAGTGACAACGCATCCACTGCCTCTGCCTGAGGATCCCTGGATCTGGACAGATACCTGGGAAGTTTCTTGTTTAGATGAGAAGCCATCAGATCTATTTCTGGAAGACCCCAGATTTGAACAATCTGAAGAAACATCTCTGGGTGAAGAGACCATTCGCCCGGATGTAACGTCTGGTGACTGAGATAATCCGCTTCCCAATTGTCTATACCTGGGATGTGAACCGCAGAAATTAGACAGGAGCTGGATTCCGCCCAAGCAAGTATCCGAGATACTTCTTTCATGGCCAGAGGACTGTGAGTCCCCCCTTGATGATTGACATATGCCACGGTGGTGACATTGTCCGTCTGAAAACAAATGAACAACTCTCTCTTTAGAAGAGGCCACGACCGAAGAGCCCTGAAAATCGCACAAAATGTTGATTGGTAATCTCGCCTCCTGAGATTCCCAAACCCCCTGTGCTGTCAGAGACCCCCATACAGCTCCCCAACCTGTCAGACTTGCATCTGTTGAGATCACAGTCCAGGTCGGAAGAACAAAAGAAGCCCCCTGAACTAAACGATGGTGGTCTGTCCACCACGTCAGAGAGTGTCGTACGTTCGGTTTTAAAGATATTAATTGAGATATCTTTGTATAATCCCTGCACCACTGGTTCAGCATACAGAGCTGAAGAGGTCGCATGTGAAAATGAGCAAAGGGGATCGCGTCCGATGCAGCAGTCATGAGACCTAGAATTTCCATGCATAAGGCTACCGAAGGGAATGATTGAGACTGAAGGTTTCGACAAGCTGAAACCAATTTCAGACGTCTCTTGTCTGTCAATGACAGAGTCATGGACACTGAATCTATCTGGAAACCTAAAAAGGTTACCCTTGTCTGAGGAATCAACGAACTCTTTGGTAAATTGATCCTCCAACCATGTTCTTGAAGAAACGACACAAGTCGATTCGTATGAGATTTTGCTAAATGTGAAGACTGAGCAAGTACCAAGATATCGTCCAAATAAGGAAATACCACAATACCCTGTTCTCTGATTACAGATAGTAGGGCACCGAGAACCTTTGTAAAAATCCTTGGAGCTGTTGCTAGGCCAAACGGCAGAGCCACAAACTGGTAATGCTTGTCTAGAAAAGAGAATCTCAGAAACTGATAGTGATCTGGATGAATCGGAATATGCAGATATGCATCCTGTAAATCTATTGTGGACATATAATGCCCTTGCTGAACAAAAGGCAGAATAGTCCTTATAGTTACCATTTTGAATGTTGGTATTCTTACATAATGATTCAATATTTTTAGATCCAGAACTGGTCTGAAGGAATTCTCCTTCTTTGGTACAATGAATAGATTTGAGTAAAACCCCAGACCCTGTTCCAAAACTGGAACTGGCATAATTACTCCAGCCAACTCTAGATCTGAAACACATTTCAGAAACGCTTGAGCCTTCACTGGATTTAAAGAAACGCGAGAAAGAAAAAAATCTTCTTGCAGGGGGCCTTATCTTGAAACCTATTCTGTACCCTTGTGAAACAATGTTCTGAATCCAAAGATTGTGAATCGAATTGATCCAAATTTCTTTAAAAAATCGTAATCTGCCCCCTACCTGCTGGGCTGGAATGAGGGCCGCACCTTCATGTGGACTTGGGAGCTGGCTTTTGCTTTCTAAAAGGCTTGGATTTATTCCAGACTGGAGATGGTTTCCAAACTGATACTGTTCCTGTAGGGGAAGGATCAGGCTTTTGTTCCTTATTGTGACGAAAGGAACGAAAACGATTAGCAGCCCTATATTTACCTTTAGATTTTTTATCCTGTGGTAAAAAAGTTCCTTTCCCCCCAGTAACAGTTGAAATAATAGAATCCAACTGTGAACCAAACAATTTATTACCTTGGAAAGAAAGGGAAAGCAAATTTGACTTAGAAGACATATCTGCATTCCAAGTTTTAAGCCATAAAGCTCTTCTAGCTAAAATAGCTAAATACATATACCTGACATCAACCCTAATAATGTCAAAGATGGCATCACAAATAAAGTTGTTAGCATGTTGAAGAAGATTAACAATGCTATGAGAATTATGATCTGTTACTGGTTGTGCTAAAGCCTCCAACCAGAAAGTTGAAGCTGCAGCAACATCCGCCAAAGATATAGCAGGTCTAAGAAGATTACCTGAACATAAATATGCTTTTCTTAGAAAGGATTCAAATTTCCTATCTAAAGGATCCTTAAAGGAAGTACTATCTGCCGTAGGAATAGTAGTACCTTTAGCAAGAGTAGAGATAGCCCCATCAACCTTAGGGATTTTGTCCCAAAATTCTAATCTGTCAGATGGCACAGGATATAATTTCTTAAACCGTTTAGAAGGAGTAAATGAATTACCCAGATTATTCCATTCCCTGGAAATTACTTCAGAAATAGCATCAGGGACGGGAAAAACCTCCGGAATAACTTCAGGAGATTTAAAAACCATGTTTAAACATTTAGATTTAGTAACAAGAGGACCAAAATCCTCTATTTCTAATGCAATTAAGACTTCTTTAAGTAAGGAACTGTAATGATCAGATTAATAATAATTACAAAAGTATGTTTGTAGCTTGGTCCTATGTTCAGAACATATAGCTTAGATGTCTGAAGCAACAGGTATTCAATAAACCGAATGGTTTATGTGCTACTCTTTTGTTTCGGGAGCAAACGTGACAATCTGTGATATGGTTATATACATCTTGCTTCATCTTGGGCCACCAATATTCTCTGTTCAACAATTCTAGGGTTTTAGGTATTCCTGGATGTCCTGATAAAGGATTGTCATGGAAATGTTGAAGTAATTGTTTTCTCAGTGTTAGTGGTACATAAAGACATTTGCCATAATGCCACAAATCAGTCTTCAAATCTTTTTTACATAATGTAGGAATTGTTGAATCAGTAAGTTGAGCTGTTAATAGATCAGAATGAAACAAAGTAATAGAGGCTAAGAATTTATGCGGAGGTATGATATTTTGCACCTCTTCTTTTTCGGGAATATTTTGGAAAATTCTGGATAGAGAATCAGCTTGAGTATTTCTTGATCCTGGTCTGTAGTGTATCAGATAATTGAAACGATCGAGAAAAAGAGACCAACGGACTTGTCGTGAGGATAACGTTTTGTTTCTTTTAAGGTACTGTAAATTTTTGTGGTCAGTTAAAACTAGGAAGGGTTTGGATGTGCCTTCTAGGATATGTCTCCAGTGTTCCATGGCAACCTTTATTGCCAGGAGTTCAAGATCACCTACTGAATAATTCCTTTCTGCAGGTGTTAAAAGTCTTGAATAAAAGGCAACAGGGTGTCTTTCCTGTGATTCCGTGCGTTGTTGGGATAAAATGGCCCCAACCCCAATGTTTGAGGCATCCACTTCTAAGGTATAATTTGCTTCAGGATCGGGTAGCTGTAAAATTGGCGCTGTAGTGAAACGTCTTTTCAGATGCTCAAAAGCATCATTTGCTTCTTTCGTCCAATGAAATTTATTTTTTCCTGTTAATTTAGTCAAGGGTTGAGCAAGGGATGAATATCCCTGAATGAATCTTCTATAAAAGTTGGAAAATCCAAGGAACTTCTGCAGAGACTTTAAACTGGTAGGGACGGGCCATTCGAGACCAACCTTCACTTTGTCAGGGTCCATTTCTATTCCTTTTGGGGAGATGATATAACCCAGAAATTTGATTGTCTTTACATGGAATTGACACTTCTCTAATTTTGCATAAAGATGATGTTCTCTTAATCTCATTAATACCCAACGTACGTGTTTAATGTGTTCAGTCATGGATTTCGAATAAATCAAGATGTCATCTAAATATATCACTAAGCAAGAGTCTAATAGATCTTTGAATATCTCATTAATGAAAAATTGAAATGTCGCTGGTGCATTTGTTAACCCGAATGGCATGACATTATACTGAAATAAGCCATATCTTGTTTTGAATGCTGTCTTCCACTCATCCCCTTTTCTCATCCGAATGAGATTATATGCGCCTTTCAAATCAAGTTTAGTAAAGATTTGAGCGTCAGTTAATCTTTCAAGAAGTTCGGGGATGAGTGGAAGCGGGTATCTGTTTTTTACTGTAATTTCGTTTAAACCTCTATAATCGATGATTGGGCGTAATGTACCATCCTTGTTGGTCACAAAAAACATTCCAGCAGCTGCTGGAGAAGTGGAAGTTGATATAAATCCTTTTCTTAAATTATCGTCAAGATATTCTCTAAGGAATTGCAATTCTTTATTAGACATAGGATATATTTTACCGAAAGGTATAGTAGTGTTAGGTTTAGTGTCTATAGGACAATCGAATGGCCTATGTGGCGGTAAATTTTCTGCCTCTTTTAGGTTAAACACATCTGAGAATTCAATGTAATCTGAGGGTATCTGAGGTTGTATGTGATTCAACAAAAGTGTAGGATAACAAGTAGAGTTACAGTATTTAGAGGTGTACTGTAATGTATTAGTAGCCCAATCTATGTTGGGGTTATGTTGACGTAACCAAGGGTAACCTAAAATAACAGGGTGTATGGATTTGGGTAGTATATCGAATGTGATATATTCAGTATGCCCATTACCAGTAGTAGTGAGTAGTGGAATAGTGTGATGTGTTATTGGACCTTTTAAATGAGTGGTACCATCAATAACTTTTATATACACAGGAAATTGCTTTGACACACAGGGTATTTTATTTTTGGTAACATAACTTTGATCCATGAAAATACCGAAAGCCCCTGAATCAATCATGGCTTCATTCCGGAGAAGTTGTTGGTCCCACTGCAAAGACAATGAAATGGTTAAGTGTGATATCAATTTAGAGTTTATTTGGGGGTTAACTATCATTATCTTACCCCTCTTCTGTCGCAGTAGAATCGGGCAAGTGGATACAGTATGGTCCTTGTTACCACAGTACATGCATAGATTCAAATTCTTTCTTCGTTGTTTTTCTTCATAAGTCAATTGTCCCTTTATTGTTCCAATTTCCATGGGTATAGAACCAGATGCAGGTTTCTCCACTAGAGGTAGATGGTACTTCTTTGGGTAGTTTTCTGATGGTACCCTTTCAGCTCAGCGTTCCCTGAATCTCCTATCCATAGATATGGAAATCTTTATAAGTGACTCAAGGGTGTCTGGAAACTCAATTCTGGAGAGCTCATCCTTTAGATGTTCGGACAGTCCCAGGCGAAACTGGTTACGTAAGGAGACTGAATTCCATTGAGACTCTGTGGCCCATAGCTGAAACTCCGCGACGTAGTCTTCAACTGGTCGTTTTCCTTGTTTAAGTGTTCTCAGGTTGTTTTCTGCTGTTAGTTGGGTGTTGCGGTCTTCATACAGTAAGGCCATTGCATTAAGGAAATCCTCCAAAGACCCTAATATGGGATCATTAACTTCAAAAAATTTATCAGCCCATAACCTGGGTTCACCACTTAAATAGGATATCACAGTACATACACCTTTACTCTGTCAGAAAAATATGTTTTAGGTTTCATAGAAAACATAAGTAAACAGGCGTTGCTAAATTCGCGAAAACGAGTGCGAACACCCGAAAAGACACTTGGAGGGTTAATTTTTGGTTCAGGGTGTTCAGTAGCCTTTTGTGTAACAAAGTCATTTAAGATATGCTTCAATGTATTATTTTCATTTTTTAACTCAGTTAGACCCTGAGCCAAAATTTCTACCTTCTGGTTTAAACTAGAGATTTCATTTGCCATGGCTGCAGGATCCATAATTCAGTGTGAATCCTAGCACTTTTTTAGGCTTGATTATTCTGTAATGATCAGATTAATAATAATTACAAAAGTATGTTTGTAGCTTGGTCCTATGTTCAGAACATATAGCTTAGATGTCTGAAGCAACAGGATTAAGCAGAATTTGATATTAGTAATTGAATGAAGAGGATTTAAGCTGACATGCGCTTAAAAACTTATTTACTATATATTTGAGAATCAAAACACAAAAGTACATATGCTGGAATACTTGGTATAATGTATAAACACTCTGAGGGTTAAATGGAGTAATGCAGAAAGGTAGTTCGTTGTTTTGGTTAAACAAAGGAGGCACAAATACCAAACATCACAGTTCTGGAATAGAGTGAAAAAATACCTGACCGGAGTTTGCAGAGCAGACAGGATTTCTGCAGGGAAGCGTGTGTTCCGCATCTCAGCGGCACTGACTTGTGAACAGAGTCGGCTTTTGGCAGAGTGACAGGAACTCCGTAGATGGCGTGTGCTGCGGCCACACAGCAGGACAGACACAACAAGGTGCCGGATGGTTTGGGAGCCTGCTGGGCTCAGAGGTACCACAGACAAGTGTGTGACTCAGCTGGCAGTCTGAGAGTGACGACGTCAGCAGAGTCAGCTATGGGAAACGGCAAGGTAGTTACCTGTTTCAGATTTACTGAGTAGATTCCGGATTGAATAGGATATGAATGCACAAAAAATAGTCAGATATGGTGACTGCACAAAGCAAGGATTAGGCTTGATGAGGAAAAGTAGCTGAATGCAGGAAGTTCATCTGATTCACACAACAATAATCAAGCATTGAACAGGTGTCTGTGATAGACTTATATAGAGCAATTGTTAAGGTGGACAGCAATGAGTAAAGGTGGAATCATGACAGGAACAAATAAATTCCATTTTAAATAAATATGAAGATTTATCAGTGTCAATCTCTGAAACAGAATCATCTGAACCAGAGAAATCATCATCAGAAACAGAATCAGAATGATGATGTTCATTTAAAAGATCATCTGGAAAATGAGAAGTTTTAAAAGACCTTTTACGTTTACTGGAAGGAGGAATAACAGACATAGCCTTCTTAATAGATTTAGACACAAAATCTCTTATATTAACAGGAACACCCTGAGTATTAGATGTTGATGGAACAGCAACAGGTAATGGAACATTACTAAAGGAAATGTTATCTGCATTAGCAAGTTTATCGTGACATTCATCACAAACAACAGCCGGAGGAACAGTTACCACAAGTTTACAGCAAATACACTTAACTTTGGTAGATCCAGCATCAGGCAGCGATTTTCAAGAAGTAGCTTCCGATTCAGGGTCAATCTGAGACATCTTGCAATATGTAATAGAAAAAACAACATATAAAGCAAAATTGATCAAATTCCTTAAATGACAGTTTCAGGAATGGGAAAAAATGCCAATGAACAAGCTTCTAGCAACCAGAAGCAATAAACAACTAGACTGAAATAATGTGGAGACAATAATGACGCCCAAATTTTTTAGCGCCAAAAAAGACGCCCACATTATTTGGCGCCTAAATGCTTTCAAAAACATGACGCAACTTCCGGCGACACGTATGACGCCGGAAATGACAAAGAAAAAATTTGCGCCAAAAAAGTCCGAGCCAAAAATGAAGCATTTTCAGCCCCCGCGAGCCTAACAGCCCACAGGAAAAAAAGTCAAATTTTTAAGGTAAGAAAAAATTGATAATTCATATGCATTATCCCAAATAATGAAACTGACTGTCTGAAATAAGGAATATTGAACATCCTGAATCAAGGCAAATAAATGTTTAAACACATATATTTAGAACTTTATATAA
This sequence comes from Bombina bombina, assembly GCF_027579735.1. Taxonomy (NCBI): domain Eukaryota; kingdom Metazoa; phylum Chordata; class Amphibia; order Anura; family Bombinatoridae; genus Bombina; species Bombina bombina. Next base: position 185,028,733 of record NC_069499.1, on the reverse strand, counting down.
AAGTGCCCAACCATAGCTTAGAGTGTCACAAAAAATAAGACTTACTTACCCCAGGACACTCATCTACATATAGTAGAAAGCCAAACCAGTACTGAAACGAGAATTAGTAGAGGTAATGGTATATAAGAGTATATCGTCAATCTGAAAATGGAGGTAAGAGATGAATCTCTACGACCGATAACAGAGAACCTATGAAATAGACCCCGTAGAAGGAGATCATTGAATTCAAATAGGCAATACTCTCTTCACATCCCTCCGACATTCACTGCACACTGAGAGGAAAACCGGGCTCCAGCCTGCTGCGAAGCGCATATCAACGTAGAATCTAGCACAAACTTACTTCACCACCTCCAAGGGAGGCAAAGTTTGTAAAACTGATTTGTGGATGTGGTGAGGGGTGTATTTATAGGCATTTTGAGGTTTGGGAAACTTTGCCCCTCCTGGTAGGAATGTATATCCCATACGTCACTAGCTCATGGACTCTTGCTAATTACATGAAAGAAAGGAACTATTTTCTCTTTGGAGAATCTTTTTATTTGCAAACTAAGGGAACGGCTATGGGGGCCAATATGGCCACCACATACGTATACCTTTATGTACATGAGTTTAAGAACAAGTTTCTTTATGGCAATGAAAGTTTTAGGGAACATTGTAGTTTTTGGAAAAGATATATTGATGATGTCTTTATGGTTTGGACAGGGGATAACACCTCTTTGATGTCTTTTTTTCATCAATTGAATACATTTGATCCAAATCTTCAATTTACCATCAATTATGATGCTCAGACACAACATTTTCTGGACATAACTGATTCCTTGAGAGATGGTTCCTTGTTGACAGATGTGTTCAGGAAGGATACAGATAGAAACAACCTTTTGGTCTTTTCTAGTTTTCATCCTCCACAAACCATTAAGAGCCTTCCTTTCAGTCAACTCTTAAGGGCCAAACGGATAGTTAATAATGAATCACGTTTGAACGAACAATTCCAAAACTTTTTTGATCGCTTTGAGAGCAGGGGATATCCAGCTGACTTGTTACATGTTCACAAATCAAAGGTAGATCTAATTCCCCGAGCTGACCTTATACAGAAAAAAATCCTCCAAAAAAACATTGAATGATAGAATTCCCTTTGTGGTACCCTATGGTTACCACATTCCACCTTTGAAAAGGATTTTTAGGAAACATTGGGGTCTGTTATCAGAGGACAGACTTCTTGCTAGTACTTTCAAGGATTTTCCATTATTTTCATATAAGAGAAATCGCAATTTGACAGACACCTTGGCCAAAGCAGACATAGGAACTGGGCATACTAGAGTAGCCAAAAATTATTAGTTATATTGTAGTTTGAATTGGGACATAGAACCCTGAAAAAAAATCTTTATTTATTTGTTGAAACCTGTATTTTTTGTCCTTCCAACTGAGCATTATAATGCTTTTATATTTATTACTTATTATTTATTTTCTGTTTGACTATATCCACAATGTTTGTATGTATGTTACCTCTAAAAATAGCTTCCATATGTGAGTAGTAGGTGTCACAAAGTGACGATCAATTGTTGATTTACATTCAGCAAATGGTTCATTTCATTACTCAATACATTTAGTTCCTGTGCCCGATATTAATGTTTACATATGAGTAGAATGTGTTACTATGTAACGTTTAAGTGTTCACCTTCATTTCATAAATGGCACACATTACTGCTCATCACATGAAGCCTTAGTGTCTGATACATCAGCTGTTTGTATCTATGTGTTTTCGTGCATGTCTGTGATGTGTCTGACACTTGTCCATGATATTCGGAGTGGTTACACCATGGTGGGTGGGACTACTATACACAGTGAGCAAGCTCTAAAAGGAGGTGGTTATCCGAATTCTGACAGGCCAAGTTGAAGGGCGGAGCCTGAAACGCGTGTTGCCTGCTGTTTGTGGAAGTGACGTCAGACGCCATTAGAGCTGGATACCTGAACATTGGTTAGCATCGCTGACAGCTTGATACATGCTGAACATTGCCTGAATCACTATTGCTACTTGATTCTTCGAAAGGACAGTTTCCATTTGATGTCCTGAGACTTGACACGGTTTGGGTGAGATCACTGATAGAGCGCTATACGTTCCATTTTCCGGCAGACTTTGGTCCTCGAGTGCTGGAGCTGCATCAATATAGCAATAGTTTATGCATGAATATTGCTGATACGTTTGGAAACATATTGCTACATACTTGTAATTTCTGGGCATAATTTGTCATCTGTGCTACTCTAATCACTGCATCTTATACTGTATGAACTGCTCAAAGTGCATGAACTGCTTTGATTGCTATATACCCATGATTTCTTGGCATACTTTGTCATCTTTGCTACTGCCAGCATACTAACCACTGCATCTGATACTGCATGAACTGCTTAAAGTGCATGAACTGCCTTAATTTTGTTTCTTCATTGCTTGCATCCTATACAAATATACCCATGGCTTTTCATATATAACCAGGGTTTTGCTTTTTGCTCTAAATCTGACCTCCACCACTCCATTGCTGCTTGATAACTGGGGACGCCCAGTTTGTATGTTTGTATGTATGGTTGTTGCATTTTGGTTCTTGTATGCAGTACAACTAAGGATTTGTTTGTTTTGCTTTTTTTGTTATCATTAAACCTTTCATTTATGCATTCATCATTTATTTATTCATACTAAGTGCGGAGTCTTATATTTGTATCCATACTATTTTTGGTGTATTGGTAGTAGTGCACCTTAGTCTCGAGCACTGTCATTGGTTCAATTATTAATATATCGATATGTACATTAGTGCTTATCCTCCCATTGTATGTCAATATATATATATATATATATATATATATATTTATTTATTTATTTATTTATTTATTTATTACCAAAAAAACATCAGATTTATGTAGAAATAACATAATGTATGCAAGAACTTACCTGATAAATTCATTTCTTTCATATTGGCAAGAGTCTAGTGACGTATGGGATATACAATCCTACCAGGAGGGGCAAAGTTTTCCAAACCTCAAAATGCCTATAAATACACCCCTCACCACACCCACAATTCAGTTTAACAAATAGCCAAGTAGTGGGGTGATAGAAAAAAGGAGTAAAAAGCATAAAAAATAGGAACTGGAAATATAATTGTGCTTTATACAAAAAACATAACCACCATAAAAAGGATGGGTCTCATGGACTCTTGCCAATATGAAAGAAATAAATTTATCAGGTAAGTTCTCACATAAATTATGTTTTCTTTCATGTAATTGGCAAGAGTCCATGAGCTAGTGACGTATGGGATAGTAATACCCAAAATGTGATACTCCACAGAAGAGTAACTAGAGAGGGAGGGATAAAAATAAAAAACAGCCATTTTCCGCTAAAAAAATTAAATCCCCATCCAAAAAAAGTAAGTTTTTCTCATAATTGAAAAGAAAAAACTTAAAACATAAGCAGAGGAATCAAACTGAAACAGCTGCCTGAAGAACTTTTCTACCAAAAACTGCTTCCAAAGAGGCAAATACATCAAAACGGTAGAATTTAGTAAATGTATGCAAAGAAGACCAAGTTGCTGTTTTGCAAACTTTATTCTTAAAAGCCCACAAAGTGGAAACTGATCTAGTAGAATGAGTTGTGATTCTCTGAGGCGGGGCCTGACCCGACTCCAAATAAGCCTGATGAATCAAAAGCTTTAACCAGGATGCCAAGGAAATGGCAGAAGCTTTCTGACCTTTCCTAGAACCAGAAAAGACAACAAATAGACTAGAAGTCTTCCTGAAATCTTTAGTAGCTTCAACATAATATTTCAAAGCTCTTACAACATCCAGAGAATGTAAGGATCTCTCCAAAGAATTCTTAGGATTAGGACACAAAGAGGGGACAACAATTTCCCTATTAATGTTGTTAGAATTCACAACTTTAGGTAAAAATTTAAATGAAGTACGCAAAACTGCCTTATCCTGATGGAAAATGAGAAAAGGAGACTCACAAGAAAGAGCAGATAATTCAGACACTCTTCAAGCAGAAGAGATAGCCAAAAGGAACAACACTTTCCAAGAAAGTAGTTTAATATCCAAAGAATGAATAGGCTTAAAAGGAGGAGCCTGTAAAGCCTTCAAAACCAAATTAAGACTCCAAGGAGGAGAGATTTATTTAATGACAGGCTTGATACAGTGAATATCAGGAAGCTTAGCAATCTTTCTGTGAAATAAAACAGAAAGAGCAGAGATTTGTCCCTTCAAGGAACTTACAGACAAACATTTATCCAAACCATTCTGAAGAAACTGTAAAATTCTAGGAATTCTAAAAGATTGCCAGGAGAATTTATGAGAAGAACACCATGAAATATAAGTCTTCCAAACTCGATAATAAATCTTCCTAGAAACAGATTTACGAGCCTGTAACATAGTATCACTAACTGAGTCAGAGAAACCTCTATGACTAAGCATTCAATTTCCATACCTTCAAATTTAATGATTTGAGATCCTGATGGAAAAATGGTCCTTGAGACAAAAGGTCTGGTCTTAAAGGAAGTGGCCAAGTTGGCAACTGGACATCCGGACAAGATCCGCATACCAGAACCTGTGAGGCCATGCTGGTGCTACCAGAAACACAAACGATTGTTCCATGATGATCTTGGAGATCAATCTTGGAAGAAGAACTAGACGCGGGAAGATATAAGCAGGTTGGTAAAAAAAGGAACTGCTAACGCATCCACGATGGATGGAGAGACCACTCCCCCGGATGTAAAGTCTGACGGCTGAGATAATTCGCTTACCAATTGTCTACACCTGGGATATGTACCTCAGAAATTAGACAAGAGCTGGATTCCGCCCAAGAAAGTATCCAAGATACTTCTTTCATAGCTAGGGGACTGTGAGTCCCACCCTGATGATTGACATATGCCACAGTTGGGATATTGTCTGTCTGAAAACAAATGAATGGTTCTCTCTTCAACAGAGGCCAAACCTGAAGAGCCCTGAAAATAGCACGGAGTTCTAAAATATTGATTGGTAACCTCGCCTCTTGAGATTTCCAAACCCCTTGTGCTGTCAGAGATCCCCAGACAGCTCCCCAACCTGAAAGACTTGCATCTGTTGTGATTACAGTCCAGGTTGGATGAACAAAAGAGGCCCCTTGAACTATACAATGGTGATCTAACCACCAAGTCAGAGAGAGTCGAACATTGGGATTTAAGGATATTAATTGTGATATCCTTGTATAATCCCTGCACCCTTGATTCAGCATACAAAGCTGAAGAGGTCTCATATGAAAACGAGCAAAGGGGATTGCGTCTGATGCTGCAGTCATGAGACCTAGAACTTCCATGCACATAGCCATTGAAGGGAATGATTGAGACTGAAGGTTTTGACAAGCTGAAAACAATTTTATTCGTCTCTTGTCTGTTAGAGACAGAGTCATGGACACTGAATCTATCTGGAAACCTAAAAAGGTAACCCTTGTCTGAGGAATCAAGGAAATTTTTGGTAAATTGATCCTCCAACCATGTATTTGAAGAAACAACAATAGTTGATTTGTGTGAGATTCGGCAGAATGTAAAGACTGAGTTAGTACCAAGATATGGTCCAAAAAAGGAAACACCACAATACCCAGTTCTCTGATTACAGAGAGTAGGGCACCGAGAACCTTTGAAAAAATTCTTGGAGCTGTCGCTAGGCCAAATGGAAGAGCGACAAATTGGTAATGCTTGTCTAGAAAAGAGAATCTCAGAAACCGATAGTGGTCTGGATGAATCGGAATATGAAAATATGCATCCTGTAAGTCTATCATGGACATATAATGACCTTGCTGAACAAAAGGCAGAATAGTCCTTATAGACACCATTTTGAAAGTTGGCACTCTTACAAAACGATTCAAAATTTTCAGATCCAGAACTGGCCTGAATTAATTTTCTTTCTTTGGGACAATGAATAGATTTGAATAAAACCCCAGACCCTGTTCCTGAAATGGAACTGGTAAGATTACCCCTGAAAGCTCTAGATCTGAAACACACTTCAGAAAAGCCTGAGCCTTCACCTTCACTGGATTTGCTGGAACGTGTGAGAGAAAAAATCTTCTCACAGGAGGTCTTACTCTGAATCCTATTCGATACCCTTGAAAGACAATACTCTGAATCCATTGATTGTGGACAGAATCTGCCCAAATGTTCTGGAAACATTTTAATCTGCCCCCCACCAGTTGAGCTGGAATGGGGCCGCACCTTCATGCAGACTTGGGGGCTGGCTTTGGTTTCTTAAAAGGCTTAGATTTATTCCAACTTGAAGAAGGTTTCCAACTGGAACCAGATTCTTTGGGGAAGGATTGGCTTTCTGTTCCTTATTCTGTTGAAAAGAACAAAAACGATTAGAAGCTTTAGATTTAACCTTAGATCTTTTATCCTGAGGTAAAAAAACTCCCTCCCCCCCAGTGACAGTTGAAATAATTGAATCCAACTGAGAACCAAATAAATTGTTACCTTGGAAAGAAAGAGATAGTAATCTAGACTTAGATACCATGTCAGCATTCCAATATTTGAGCCACAAAGCTCTTCTAGCTAAAATAGCTAAAGACATAGAATTAACATCACTTTTGATGATATCAAAAATAGCATTACAGATAAAATGATTTGCATGTTGAAGCAAGTGAACAATGCTAGACAAATCAGGATCTGTTTCCTGTCGCGCTAAGCTTTCCAACCAAAAAGTTGATGCAGTTGCAACATCAGCCATGGATATAGCAGGCCTAAGAATGTAGCCAGAAAATAAATAAGCTTTCCTTAGATAAGATTCAAGTTTCCTATCTAAAGGGTCCTTAAAAAACTGCTAGCAAAGGACACAACTTTTTAAACCTAGAAGAAGGAATAAAAGAAGTACCAGGCCTATTCCATTCCTTTGAAATCATATCAGAAATAGCATCAGGAACTGGAAAAACCTCTGGAGTAACCACAGGAGGTTTATAAACAGAATTTAAACGTTTATTAGTTGTTTTTTTTTTTTTTTTTTTTTTTATTGAGGTACTAGAAATAGGCATACAAGCAGTATATACATACAAAGAAAATTGCAATACAATAAATTGTAATATTAATAGTCAAATTAAAACACAGTGCCTATATAAAAGCTAACCTCCCATACCAAGCTGAAAAGGTCACTCTTGGACCTTAAATAAGAAGACAAATCTGGAAGTAAGGGAAGGTATAATAAAATGGAGAGACCACTTTTGGATCTCGCTATGTTGACCTCAGGTTTTATTTTTTTATTGTTGCATATGTAGATGTAACCGTAAAATAAGAAAAAACTCTGGGGGGGGGGGGGGCTCCTGTGCTACTTGATGTTAACAGAGCAGGAGTAATATGGGATGGAGGAAGGATTGGTGCTCGCTGGCTTATTAGCATGTTATGTAAGCAGTATATAGCTCTATAGAGCACAAGATATGGGGTATAAGGATAGGGAAGCTATAAGTTAGGACACGCAATAAGAAAAAGCTGTTGGCTCCATATAAACTAGAACAGAATTATTAACTCTAATACGGAGGGTAGATGGTATCTGTTAAGATTGCAAAACATGGATCAGTATAAATTCAGTTAAACCAAATAGGGCTGAGATCAGCAGAAGTCCACTGCCCCAGCCGTAGGCAGCAGATCCCCCGCTTTACAAATTGTCAATTAACCAACCCATTAATACTTGTAAGGGGAGAGATGGTAGAACATAAGGACTACAAAAGAGCCACACAATCATAGTAAAGGAATACACTTACATAGGTTGCACAGACAGTAACCCGGGAGGAACTTGTGTTTAAAGCCTTAGCTAGTAATGTTGCATATAAAATTTCCAGCTCATAAGGATGATAGAATAACGTAGTATAACCCATGAACACAGCATCAGGGAAAAGATGATTGCAGTATGACCTGTATCCCCCACAGAAACCTCTTTATACCCATATATAAGATACAGAACAGGGCAGTTATTGTGAGAAGCTAGACTCCCTTTCAGTAGTATAAACATAGGACGACAATGAAAACAATCCAATGCAATGGGAAAAGAGTACTATTAAGATGATCCTATTACACCTGGGTGGAACCATACACTGTTAAACACATTAGCATATGGGAGTAAAGTGTACTGTCATAACTTTAAACATATAACTTATATAAACTTTAAAATACACATCTGCATGACATCAGGGTAGACAAACATGAACACCCACCTATTAACCTATAGTGTAAAATGTTAATTAAACATGAGTCTAGTATAAACTTAGTCCCCAGACACATGGTATAGAACCCATGAAGCTACAAGGTCTCTGGTACACTGAGAGCTGTGAATAGTCCCCTGCTCATTACCGTTAGTCCTGCATATATGCTGATATCTAGCCCACACCAGTTCTCTGGGCAATGTTATGAGATGCAGAGTGCACCTGGCCGCAGTAAATGTATGGGTAAACAGGACTACTTAACTGTATATGTCCCCTTGCAAGGAGCGCCTGTGTGCTTGAGTCTCTCCGGCGGCTGTATGTAAAGCGGTACACAACCGCATCCGTTTTCCTTCCCCTTCAGTGCTCGACTAGCAATCCCTCTGTACCGAGTCTTCATAGGGGCCAAGCGCAAGGCGGTATGAGGTTTGAGCGGCATGGAGTGCTTCTCCGTACCAAAGCTCTCCTGGTTCTCCGTCTCAGTTATTGTTTGACCTCTCTCCCTGTAGCACCCAGGTGTTGGTGATTTTTCATCCTGTGGTTTCATCGAGAGGTTACACTTATCAGTAGACTCCTGTGTAGGTATCGCCACATTAGCTGTAGCCATGCTGCGCTGTTGTTGTTCGCCGCCATTTGCCAAAGCTGCAGCTATGTCCCTCATGAGCCGTGCAAAATGAACATTTAGGATAAAGGTAATCCGATCTAGTGTAAGAGCTTCCGTGTGCTCCATTTTGCATGTGTAAAAAGAGAGTCCCCACTGAACACACAATGTAGTGTAGAAAAAGATTGCACTCCAGTAGGGAATGCCTTACCCGGATAACCGGGGAGGGTGTTGAGATCCCAAAAGAGGCCGCCGCCAGAGGTTTCAGCGGTCCAGATCAGTGCTCCAAAGTCATGAAGACAGCAAATTTGGTATCGTTCAAAGCAGTAGATTATACTGCATGCAAATATAATGTTGTTTTCAGTAGATGCTGTAATTATCTGTGTAGGGTCGGCGGATTACACACATCATCTCCTGGAGCCCCTGATAACACGTCCTGTCATGGACGCCGCCTAGACACGCCCCCCCCCCCCCCCCCCGTTTATTAGTTTTAGTATCAAGAGAACTAGTTTCCTCAATATCCAAAGTAATCAACACCTCTTTTAACAAGGAAAGAATATACTCCATCTTAAAGAGATAAGTAGATTTGTCAGTGTCAATATCTGAGGTAGGATCTTTTGAAGCAGATAGATCTTTATCAGAGAAGGATAATTCAGTATGTTGTCGGTCATTTGAATTTTCATCAACTTTATGAGAAGTTTTAAAAGACCTTTTACGTTTATTAGAAGGCGGAATAGCAGACAGAGCCTTCTGAATCGCATCAGCAATAAAATCTTTTATATTCACAGAGATATCATGTACATTAGATGTTGAAGGAACAACAGGCATTGTACTAGTACTGATGGATACATTCTCTGCATGTAAAAGCTTATCATGACAACTGTTACATACTACAGCTGGAGATATAATCTCCGCTAACTTACAACAGATACACTTAGCTTTGGTAGAACTGTTATCAGACAGTAGGGTTCCAACAGTGGTTTCTGAGGCAGGATCAGCTTGAGACATCTTGCAAATGTAAGAGAAAAAAACAACATATAAAGCAAAATTATCAATTTCCTTATATGGCAGTTTCAGGAATGGGAAAAAAAAATGCAAACAGCATAGCCCTCTAAGCATAAAAAAAGGCAAGAGGCATATAGGAAGAGGGGTTTAAATAATGAAATTATTTAGTGCCAAGTATGACGCACAAGGCAAAATGAAATTTTTTGGTGCTAACAACATCCGGAAATGACGCAACTTGCGTCATGGCAGACGCAACCTTATGCAAGGAAACCTGGTATCAAGTAAGACACAGGAAATGACGAATTTGCGTCACCGAACATACCTTCGCGCCAAAAAAATTCTCGCACCAAGAATGACACAATAAATATCAGCATTTTGCGACCTCGCAAGCCTAATTTTGCCTGCGAAATTTAAGAAAAAATAACTTCCTAAATATGTTTCCCAATTTTGAAACTGATAGTCTGCAAAAGGAAATATACATAAACCTGACTCATGGCAAATATAAGTACAATACATATATTTAATACTTTATATTAATACATAAAGTGCCAAACCATAGCTGAGAGTGTCTTAAGTAATGAAAACATACTTGCCGAAAGACATCCATCCACATATAACAGATAGCCAAACCAGTACTGAAACAGAATCAGTAGAGGTAATGGCATATGAGAGTATATCAACGATCTGAAAAGGGAGGTAAGAGATGAATCTCTACGACCGATAACAAAGAACCTTTGAAAAGATTTCCCGTGTGGAAAACCATAGAATCAATAGGTGATAGTCCCTTCACATCCCTCTGACAAACACTGTACTCTGAGAGGAATCAGGCTTCAAAATGCTGAGAAGCACATATCAACAAAGAAAATCAAGCACAAACTTACTTCACCACCTCCATAGGAGTGAAAGTTTGTAAAACTGAATTGTGGGTGTGGTGAGGGGTGTATTTATAGGCATTTTGAGGTTTGGGAAACTTTGCCCTTCCTGGTAGGATTGTATATCCCATACGTCACTAGCTCATGGACTCTCTCCAGTGACTTTTTTGAGGGAATACATTAACTTGCGCACAATATCCTAACTACGACTGGCCCATTGTGTTTTATCATCAGGAATTCAAAATAAAAATAAATTACATTCAAATATAACATAATTAAAGGGAAATGAAAACAAAAATGTGTTTTCAAACTTCTATTATCTAGTCTGTTCTTTGTAAATTCAAATTTACTTAATTTGCATGATAGAGTGTCTAGAGCACTATATAGCAACAGTTTTGCACGAATGCTAGATGGAAGCATTTTTTTAACAATGTATTACATTGTTAAAATAATTCTTATAAAAGTGCTGCCATATAGTGCGCATGTACAAATACCTACCCAGGTATCCTCTTAAAAAAAAGATAAATTAAATTGATAATAGATGTAAATTATAATTTATTTTTTTATTGTACACTCTATTTGAATCATGAAAAAATATTCTAAGCATGCCTGAAAAAAATAATCTCTTGGGCACTAAATAATCTTTTAGGCACAGTCAGCTGATTAACTTTTGGTTTGAAATGAGAGTAAACAATGCTTTACATTTTTATTTTAATGTCAAAGTTTAAATTATTTGAATATTTTAAGAAAGTATAATGTGTATACCGTATGTCTTATATACACACAAACATTATTTCCTGAACCATTAACAGCACTTACACAGATAAAAACAAGGCTGTGATCTTGCTCTTACATAAGATAAAACAATTTGATGTATTTTGATGTGTCCTTTTTATTGGTTGATTTGGTGTTGCTTCCAAGTAGGTCAACAAATAAAAGAAAGAAATTGAACTTCTGGATCCCATCTGTTGCTGCTTGTTTTTTTTAGTTAGATGTAGAAAATACAGATATTGACCAACTCAACAATAATGTATATGAAAACTGCCTAATCATTCAAACACAACTTGTAGTGAGACTGAATTATTATTTTATAATAGGGTGACCAGATCTGAGGGGGAAAAAAGTGACACTCCTTAAACAACACGTAACACACGCAAAACAAAGGATGAATGAATGTTTATACAGTATCTTACAAAAGTGAGTACACCCCTCACATTTTTGTAAATATTTTATTATACCTTTTCATGTGACAACACTGAAGAAATGACACTTTGCTGCAATGTAAAGTAGTGAGTGTACAGCCTGTATTACAGTGTAAATTAGCTGGCCCCTCAAAATAACTCAACACACAGCCATTAATGTCTAAATCATTGGCAACAAAAGTGAGTACACCCCTAAGTGGAAATGTCCAAATTGGGCCCAAAGTGTAAATATTTTGTGTGGCTACCATTATTTTCCAGCACTGCCTTAAGCGTCTTGGGCATGGAGTTCACCAGAGCTTCACAGATTGCCACTGGAGTCCTCTTCCACTCCTCCATGACGACATCATGGAGCTGGTGTATTTTAGAGACCTTGCACTCCCCCACCTTCCGTTTGAGGATGCCCCACAGTTGCTCAATAGGGTTTTATGTCTGGAGACATGCTTAGCCAGTCAATCACCTTTACACTCAGGTTCTTTAGCAAGGCAGTGGTCATCTTGGAGGTGTGTTTGGGGTCGTTATCATGTTGGAATACTGCTCTGCGGCTCAGTCTCCGAAGGGAGGGGATCATGCTCTTCTTCAGTATGTCACAGTACATGTTGGCATTCATTGTTCCCTCAATGAACTTTAGCTCCCAAGTGCTGGCAACACTCATTCAGGCCTACCTAGACCATGACACTCCCACCACCATGCTTGACTGTAGGCAAGACACACTTGTCTTTGTACTCCTCACCTGGTTGTCGCCACACACGCTTGACACCATCTGAACCAAATAAGTTTATCTTGGTCTCATCGTACCACAGGACATGGTTTCAGTAATCCATGTCCTTAGTCTGCTTGTTTTCAGCAAATTGTTTGCAGGCTTTCTTGTGCATCATCTTTAGAAGAGGCTTCCTTCTGGGATGACAGCCATGCAGACCAATTTGATGCAGTGTGCGGCGTAGCACTGGCAGGCTGACCCCCCACCCCTTCAACATCTGCAGCAATGCTGGCAGCACTCATACAGCTATTTCCCAAAGACAACCTCTGGATATGATGCTGAACACATGCACTCAACTTCTTTGGTCAACCATGGCGAGGCCTGTTCTGAGTGGAACCTGTCCTGTGAAACCGCTGTATGGTCTTGCCTACCATGCTGCAGCTCAGTTTCAGGGTCTTAGCCATCTTCTTATAGCCTAGGTCATCTTTATGTAGAACAACAGTTCTTTAATTCAGATCCTCAAAGAGTTCTTTGCCATGAGGTGCCATGTTGAACTTTCAGTTACCAGTATGAGAAAGTCTGAGAGCGATAACACCAAATTTAACACACCTGCTCCCCATTCACAAGACAGGAGAGAAAACTCCAATAGTGTAATACTGTTTTTATTAACAATGAAAAGCACACACTTAAACCCGTAGTGATTATGCTTACACAATTCAATCTCAACAAATGAGTTATGTCACGGCTTCAGAAAATGAGATAAACCCATAAGGCTTCACAACATGGCAACTACCAGGACCGGGTAGCCCTCTCCAAAAATGCCTTATGCATTTCGAAGTTTATCTGATTGTCAGTACTTCGTCAGAGGCTTAACTAAGTTTTTCTCTCCTGTCTTGTACCCCATTTATATCGCTCTTGTGGAAATATCTCCTTTACAAGCACCTACTACCACCTACTTCTAAAAACGAAATACGGTTTGGTGATCGAATACGGAAATTGGATTAAGGAGAGTTTTCTTGGTGGAGAAAAAGCACAGCTGGGTCGTCCTGGTCTCTGGAAACACAGACTGTACCATTCTCCATATTGAGCAAATAACTTACCTCATAGGATTGAGGTTGAGTGTGGTGAGTACCCATTTGCTAGCCACACTTAAGGACAAGCCCGCACACCTATGAACAAGAGATATATACAAATTGAACTCCAATCTGAAATAAATTTTGCATTCACTCTGTATGAACCTTTCACCTGCTGGGGCTCTTATTTGTCCCCGTAAATATTACTATCCGTTTTCCGGAAGTTCCTTTAACTTTTAGTATTAACACACTTTTTATATTTTTAAATATTCTGTTTTTCTTGTATTTTTTGTACCGAATGTACATGTATATTTTATTTCAATGATATACATTTATATATAATTTTGTCACTTATATTCCACATATAGTGGTTCCCATTACTGAAGATTTTTTATCTGGCAGGCATTTTCACGTATTTTCATTTTTACTTATCTTTTTCCTTTCGTTTTAATCATATTTATTATCACTAATGACATAGTGCCTATTTAGAGCATTTATAAGCCCTGTTTTAATCTTTTAAACAATTACTTTAGAGTCCTATTTATTTGTAGAAATACAGGTAATTCCCTTGGTTTACGTTACATTTTTTCTTGTTTTCTCACTTTTTTTTATTAATATACTTTTTATTTCTGTAATTATCTTGTATCTAAGCCTCTGCAGACTGCCCCATTATCTCAGTTCTTTTGACGGACTTGCATTTTAGCCAATCAGTGCAGACTCCTAAATAACTCCACAGGAGTGAGCACAATGTTACCTATATGACATACATGAACTAGCAGTGTCTAACTGTGAAAATTTGTCAAAATGCACTGTGATTAGAAGCAGCCTTCAAGGGCTTAAAAATTAGCATATGAGCCTACCTAGGTTTGGCCTTTAACAATGAATACCAAGAGAACAAAGCACATTTGCTGATAAAAGTAAATTGGAAAGTTGTTTAAAATTGCATGCCCTATCTAAATCATGAAAGTTTAATTGACTTGACTGTCCCTTTAAGGAAGTTTACTTTGAAATCTGGTAAAATTAGGGTGAAATTCACAATATCACAGTAAAGCAAAGTGTAAACTCAGTACTGATGATCATCAGGAGTGTAACTAGAGCTCACTGGGCGTCAGGGCAAAGGCTGTGTCCCCCATATCAATAGAGCACTTTATAGCTGCAATCAGCAGAATCCTAGCTAACAGGCAGATAGGAGGAAAGGGACTGCTTCTCTGTGACTATAAGTCATGCTTTCCCCTTGGTAAGACTGTGCCAGAAGATATGAACTTGTGCAACTTTCCTATAAAAATATAATGGCAGTATTTTTGTACAGAAACACTGTGACAGCCATTTTGGAAACTATATACACAAAAAATAATAAATACTGTCACTGTAAACAGAAAAAAGACCAAATTTAGTGCAGGTCTGGTGCTACCCCTAAATAATTAATAAAACAAACACTGCCAAAGACAGGAGAGAAAAAAAATGGGGCTTATAGCGCTCCTCCTGATAAACAAAGTAATAAGGCTAAAACTTAACCTTTATCAGTGTTTTTAAAAACTGACAAGCCAAAGTATTGGAAGCAGGTTCCTTTTAAACCTTACTCAGAAACAATCAAGCAATCCTGGCACAGATTATCATCAGTCCCCTCCCATTTCCAAATCCTTACTACTTAGTGGTTATGCTGGGGGTGTGTACTGAGTTCTATTCTCTTACTGGTTTGACAAATTCATAAGTCATTACAACAGAGGAGAAAAGACCGCTTCTGAATAGTGCTATAATTATATTTGGAATTGAGTAGTATCGCTGACATGTTACATAAGTGTTCTCATAATATTATTAAGTGTGCATTGATAATAAGTGTAGCACAGTTCAATCAAAAAAATAATAACGAGAAATATTATAGATATTTAAAGAGGAAAATAAACAGTAAAACCATAACTTAAAGGGACACTGAACCCAAATTTTTTTTTATCGTGATTCAGATAGAGCATGACATTTTAAGCAACTTTCTAATTTACTCCTATTATCAAATTCTCTTCATTCTCTTGGTATCTTTATTTGAAATGCAAGAATGTAAGTTTAGATGCCGGCCCATTTTTGGTGAACAACCTGGGTTGTTCTTGCTGATTGGTGGATAAATTCATCCACCAATTTAAAAAGTGCTGTCCAGCGTTCTGAACCAAAATAAAGCCTAGATGCTTTCTTTTTTCAAATAAAGATAGCAAGAGAACAAAGAAAATTTGATAATAGGAGTAAATTAGAAAGTTGCTTAAAATTGCATGCTCTATCTGAATCATGGAAGAAAAAATTTGGGTTCAGTGACCCTTTAATTTTGAGAACAGGATACTTAAATGCATTGACTATCAAGTTATGTGGAGATGGACATTCAGAATATATAATGGAAAAATATTTGCACAAAAAACTAATTTATATTATTAAACCATGTGCACACTAACATATAGCGATTACCAACTGGGTTTTGACTGTAAGCAAAAACAATAATATATGTTCATGTTAACCCTCTCCTGTTAAGACAAACGGTTGTGGATATATATATATATATATATATAGGCTTACCAGAAGTCCCAGTTTAACTGGGATTGTCCCTGTTTTGAGGCGCTGTCCCAGTGTCCCACCCAGTTGTTCATTCTGTCCCAGTAGGGTTGCCCCCTCCGGGTTTTAAATCATGTGTCCGGGTTTCAGACCGCCTGAAACTCGGACACATTATTCAAAATGACCTGACTGTGAGTCTGTGGCTCTCCAGCATAGTTGGATGCTGATAATTTGTTATATACAGCCCTGTTTAGCTTAACGTTCGTGCCCTTCAAAGTTCACATTAAGTAATACCGGCTGAGAGAGCAGTATAGGGTTTTTTAATTTTGTAGTACTACTTTTTTACTGTTTATTTTTCTAGTAATTTAATACCCCCTTGACCCCTGGTGACATCACTGGTGATACACATTTAGGGGACTCATGTGCATATGACCAGGAAGTGCAGACAGGCAGGATTTTTGGTGTGGATCTTGCTTTACTTCATGCAGGATAACATTTTGGCTGTAATCTTCCTGCATTATGGTATAGCGTAGCCTCTTAAACAGCTTTAGCAGGTACGTGTTTCTTTTTTACTTATTTCATTCAATGTTGTATTTATGCCTTATCAGTATCCAGTTCTGTTCCCTGATTAGACACATAAAACACATATTACACTGCAGATACTAAATTGTGTGATGTATATGCTTTTAACTATTTTATGAAATTGGTAACAGACATCCCAACTCTCCCGGATGTTTCGGGAGTCTCCAGCATTGAAAAAGCTGCTCCCTGACACCTGCAAATTAAACACAATCTCCCAGAAATAGCGGTGCCAGAGAAATTCAAATTTGTGCCTGCACTTCTCATTTCTACCTGTAGGTGTCACTGTTCCATTATAGCTTAATGTAAATAGTTACTGTGTTCCTCTCTAGACTTTTCTCCCCCTTCCTGACCTCTAGTGCAGTGCGAGACATAGGGCTAGATTTATCATAGCTGAGGTGTACAGGGGCACGTATACGCGCCCCTGTACGCCTCAGCTCGCCTGTGGCGGGGAGAAATTACCCGTAGGTAATTAACATTGCACACAAGCGCAATTTTGCGCTCGCGTGCAATCCCGCCCCCTGCCCGCGCACAACCAATCACGCGCAGGCATGAGCTGTTTGAATTTCGCCAGTTAAGAGGTGGCGAAGAGTTTAGGGAAGCAGCGGTCTGGTGACCGCTGCTTGTTAAATCACGGCGAGCAAATTCTTGTGAGAACTTGCTGCCGTAATGGCTTAATAAATCTAGCCCATAGCAGCAGACCTGATATACAGGGAGTGCAGCATTATTAGGCAAATGAGTATTTTGACCACATCATCCTCTTTATGCATGTTGTCTTACTCCAAGCTGTATAGGCTCGAAAGCCTACTACCAATTAAGCATATTAGGTGATGTGCATCTCTGTAATGAGAAGGGGTGTGGTCTAATGACATCAACACCCTATATCAGGTGTGCATAATTATTAGGCAACTTCCTTTCCTTTGGCAAAATGGGTCAAAAGAAGGACTTGACAGGCTCAGAAAAGTCAAAAATAGTGAGATATCTTGCAGAGGGATGCAGCACTCTTAAAATTGCAAAGCTTCTGAAGCATGATCATCGAACAATCAAGCGTTTCATTCAAAATAGTCAACAGGGTCGCAAGAAGCGTGTGGAAAAACCAAGGCGCAAAATAACTGCCCATGAACTGAGAAAAGTCAAGCGTGCAGCTGCCAAGATGCCACTTGCCACCAGTTTGGCCATATTTCAGAGCTGCAACATCACTGGAGTGCCCAAAAGCACAAGGTGTGCAATACTCAGAGACATAGCCAAGGTAAGAAAGGCTGAAAGACGACCACCACTGAACAAGACACACAAGCTGAAACGTCAAGACTGGGCCAAGAAATATCTCAAGACTGATTTTTCTAAGGTTTTATGGACTGATGAAATGAGAGTGAGTCTTGATGGGCCAGATGGATGGGCCCGTGGCTGGATTGGTAAAGGGCAGAGAGCTCCAGTCCGACTCAGACGCCAGCAAGGTGGAGGTGGAGTACTGGTTTGGGCTGGTATCGTCAAAGATGAGCTTGTGGGGCCTTTTCGGGTTGAGGATGGAGTCAAGCTCAACTCCAAGTCCTATTGCCAGTTTCTGGAAGACACCTTCTTCAAGCAGTGGTACAGGAAGAAGTCTGCATCCTTCAAGAAAAACATGATTTTCATGCAGGACAATGCTCCATCACACGCGTCCAAGTACTCCACAGCATGGCTGGCAAGAAAGGGTATAAAAGAAGAAAATCTAATGACATGGCCTCCTTGTTCACCTGATATGAACCCCATTGAGAACCTGTGGTCCATCATCAAATGTGAGATTTACAAGGAGGGAAAACAGTACACCTCTCTGAACAGTGTCTGGGAGGCTGTGGTTGATGCTGCACGCAATGTTGATGGTGAACAGATCAAAACACTGACAGAATCCATGGATGGCAGGCTTTTGAGTGTCCTTGCAAAGAAAGGTGGCTATATTGGTCATTGATTTGTTTTTGTTTTGTTTTTGAATGTCAGAAATGTATATTTGTGAATGTTGAGATGTTATATTGGTTTCACTGGTAAAAATAAATAATTGAAATGGGTATATATTTGTTTTTTGTTAAGTTGCCTAATAATTATGCACAGTAATAGTCACCTGCACACACAGATATCCCCCTAAAATAGCTATAACTAAAAACAAACTAGAAACTACTTCCAAAACTATTCAGCTTTGATATTAATGAGTTTTTTGGGTTCATTGAGAACATGGTTGTTGTTCAATAATAAAATTAATCCTCAAAAATACAACTTGCCTAATAATTCTGCACTCCCTGTAGGTGAGTTGTGCAGACTCCCATACTTTATATTGTGCTGACTCCCATACTTTATATTGTGCAGACTCCCATACTTTATATTGTGCAGACTCCCAAGCTCTATATTGTGCAGACTCCCAAGCTCTATATTGTGCAGACTCCCAAACTCTATATTGTGCAGACTCCCAAACTCTATATTGTGCAGACTCCCAAACTCTATAGTGTGCAGACTCCTAAACTCTATAGTGTGCAGACTTCCAAACTCTATATTGTACAGACTCCCATACTCTATATTGTGCAGACTCCTATACTCTATATTGTGCAGACACCCAAACATTATATTTTACAGACTACCAAACTCTATATTGTGTAGACTCCCAAACTCTATATTGTACAGACTCCTAAACTCTATATTGTGCAGGCCCATTAACTCTATATTGTGCAGACTCCCATACTCTATATTGTGCAGACTCCTATACTCTATATTGTGCAGACTCTCAAACTCTATATTGTGCAGACTCCCAAACTCTATATTGTGCAGACTCCTAAACTCTATATTGTGCAGACTCCTAAACTCTTAATTGTGCAGACTCCTAAACTCTATATTGTGCAGACTCCTAAACTTTATATTGTGCAGACTCCCATACTATATATTGTGCATTCTCCCATACCCTATATTGTGCAGACTCCCATACTCTATATTGTGCAGACTCCCATACTCTATATTGTGCAAACGCCCATACTTTATATTGTGCAGACGCCCATACTTTATAGCTATAAGATGGTAATATATATTTATACATGCAAGGTTCATCTAGTCTTTTTTATTTATATATGCATTTTTTTCTCACATACCTTTTGTGATAACATTTTCAACTATTTCATAATCAGAGCACTGAGGAATTCTGAGTTGGGGGGGGCTGGGGGGTACAATAGTGAGGTACTATACAGAGGTGGTACAGTGAGGTACTATAGTGAGATGGTACAGTGAGGTACTATACAGATGTGGTACAATGAGGTACTATGCAGAGGTGGTACAGTGAGGTACTATAGCGAGGTGGTGGTGAAGTGAGGTACTATAGTGAGGTTGGCAAGCAGTGAGGTAGTATAGTGAGGGACGCTGGGGGGGGGGCACCTCCCTGAAATTAGTTTTTGCAGGTTGAGATGTCTGTGGTAATTATGCTTGATGTTTGGCATTATTTAGAATCTGAGATTTAGATGATTTGTTTCCTTATGTTGTGTATGGGTTGCCATGACAACATAATGGTGCCTTTTTCACTAGGGGATGGTGTTATGGTCTTTTTAAACTGTGTGATTCACTTGTTGTTTGGCTGAGGAAGGGTAGAGTATCCATGAAACATTACGCACATAAAACTAGTGCACGGAGCATATGTGAGGGGAACGTCATAAGGGAGGGGCTGCTGGGAGAGAACAAAGGGTGATCTAGGTGTGCCAGGTGGGGGTTGAGGCAGAGATAAGGAGAGCAGGCATTGGTCAGGAGTAAGGACAGGGGTGGAGCTGGAGGTAAAGGTGTTATAAGGAAGGGGACTGCAGGAGGGAGTCACTAACCTTTTTTCTTTGTTTGGGAAATAACTTTGGATGTTGTAAGCTCAATCATTGCTAAATTGCTGCTGGTAACGTATAAAATTGTACTACTGCTTAAGCTTTCTTGATAGCAATAGCTTAGCCGAAGCTGTTATTTAAATGTGTATTGTTATGTCTATAAATTTATATTAAATATATTAGTGTATCCTATATAATATTACACTAGCATTTGTGTATTTATCACTGTGGAAAATGGTTTTTTGTATTTTATGCATAAGTAAAATTTTAGTTACTGGTAATGTTTTTAAAATTGTATTGTGGCTAGATGTGACTTATTAGGCTGTATTGGTTGATATATTTATCTGTTAGTAAGGTATACATTGCTCTGATTGATTATTTAAGTCATGTAAGACTATTTTGGTTAGATAGCTATATTATACCGCCAGGAATTCTATTCGGTTTGGACATTTGCTAGCTAAATGTTGTTAAATAAGCCATATGCCGAATGGGTTTTGTTACTGGCTAATTATAATTGTTATATCTAGTAGCATTAAATTGTGATATTTATAGTTTATTAGTTTTATTTAAAGTTCTGGGGACGCTGAGCCCGGGTTTTTTCTTTCGTGATTCGGATGGGGCATGAGATTTTGTCTGGCTTCTCTGGTTTGCTCCTATAGTGGGGTTTTCTTTGTTCTCTTGGTATCTTTATGTGAAATGCAAGAATGTAAGTTTAGATGCCGGCCCAATTTTTTGTGAACAACCTGGGTTGTCCTTGCTGATTGGTGATAAATTTTTCCACCAATAAAAAAGTGCTGTCCAAAGTTCTGAACTATGAAAAAAGCTTAGATGCCTTCTTTTTTGGTTAGGGATAGCAGGAGGGCGTGGAGTATTTAATGGGGGGAGTTGATTAGGGGGTTGCTTGGGGTTGCATGCTCTGTCTAAGTCACGGGGGAGGGGGTTGGTGTTCGGTGTCCCTTTAATTCCTAATAATATGGTGACCATATCCAGGATACAGACGATTTCATTGAATATTAATTAATATTAATATTTCTATACCTTGCTTTATATTATAATTTTAATATGGTAAAAATCAATTAATATGTATCTGGTCATAATCAATATTCTATTTACTGCATAAATATAATCACTGTGTTTGTAAAAAAAAAAAAAAAATAACCTGTTCAGAAATTAAGAAATATTTTATTTGGGTTTAAATATTAATATTTGATAATAATCGTATTGTCATTAATTGCTAGATATCTCAATAGTATTATTTTGGAGTGCGCTACTGAGATTATATAACAATTTTCTGGGGTGACCTGCTAAGATTCTACTATATGAATTGGAGGTATTGCTGACAAAAAAATTATTATTGTAATTAATTATTGATATTTATAATCCATAAATAATCTCATTAGGAGGGCACTCCTAAATTGTACTAATATTTATTGAATACACCTCCAAGATATTCTAATGAACAAAATATCTAATGGAGGGGAGAGAACGCCAAACTTTTGTGTCGGTCTTTATTATTATTAATTAAAGAAAATCAGTCGGGAGAAGGGAAGGTTATAAATTAATGGGATTACAGGGAATGGAAAACTAAAGTTTAAATTCCTTAGTACAGTGTACTGACAGAATACTAAGGGAACAGCTTAAGGAGGTTACTTGTTAGCAAAGGGAAGTAAGGAGCGGATTGTTGTTTTAAGCATTGTTTAGAAGCTATGCAAACGAGATAAGCCAGGTTTACAGTTTCAGATGGTCATGCTTCTCCTGGATTGATTAATTAGGATGCGTGATGTCCTAGGAGGAGGGGTTGCATAGGGGATATAAGCTGATAAACACCATGCAATGGCAGAAAAATAATTTTGTCTTTACGATAAGAGGTGTGATAGAGGGAATTCCTGTAAATATAGGCATGTGTGTAGATATTGTAACGGAAGTCACTCTGGTGTGGATTGTAAAAGGGGCAATGTGAATAGGCCCAGGTATTCCTTTCAAGGGCAGGGTAATACCAGCGTGGAGTTGGATTGGGGGTTGGCCAAAACACCACTGAAGATAGATAGGTTGTTACAGGAACTACAGGCATATGAGAACATAGAGGGGAAAAAAAAAAAAAAAAATTCTAGAGCATAGTTTTGTCTGAGGGTTTTGTGGTACCAGTTTGCTGCAAGAGAAATTGGACAAGGAGGTAAAATTAGGGAGGATGGCAGGCACATTTAAAGAAAAAACAATTGAGGATTTAGTAGTGTATCCCGTAGGCGTAGTCCCAAAGAAGGAGTAGGGCAAGTACAGGATGATCCAACACCTATCTTACCCCAGGGGAGGGTCAGTAAATGATGCAATAGCTAAAAATGATTCATTTGTTGAATACCAGTCTTTTGACAGGGAAGTGCATATGGTGCAGGCTTTGGGTAAGGGAGCTTTGTTATAAAAAATTGACATAGATTCAGCATTTCGTTTGTTGCCCCTTAACCCAGAGAGTTTTAAATTAAGGGGTTGCAAGTTTTAATGGCAACTATTATGTTGATAAAAGTTTACCCATAGGGTGTTCAATTTCGTTTAGTTCTTTTTTGCATTGGTTAAGCATTAAGAAGTCTGGTACGGGCAATGTTGTTCACTATTTAGATGATTTTTTTTTTGTGGATGGGCTTAGCGGGAGCTAACGATTGCGAAAGGTTAAAGGTGAATTAGTTGGGAATGTTGGAACATTTTGGGAGTACCGGTAGCTATGGAGAAGACAGAGGGGCCTTGTACCAAGCTAGTCTTGCGAGGTATAGTCATAGATTCCGTGAAGGGCCAATGCGAGTTACCAGAGGAGAAGGGGGAAAAGGCCAGGGATCTGGTAAGGGAAATTGTAGGGAGTAGAAAAATATCGCTCAGGGAAATGGAGAAAGCCCCAGGAATTTTGAACTTTGCGTGTAAGGTTATACCAGTGGGCAGAGTATTTAAGAGAAGATTGGAGTTGAGTACCTGTGGAATAAAGAAGCCAGAACATAAAATCAGAATAACCAAATAATTGAAGGAAGATCTCAAAGTGTGGGATTCATTCTTGATCCAGTTTAATGGGGTGAGGATTTGGGAGAAGGAAATTCTATGGGAGGAACTTGAGTTTTTATAGAAAGGGGGAAAGTGGTGCGCAGGAGGGTGACCAGAAAGATGGAAGGAAATGGATTGGGTTAAGAACTGGGAACTGCTGGAGCTATTCCCCTTAGTGGTAGCAATAGAGTTATGGGGCGAGGAGTTAGCAAATAGAAATTTAATCTGTTGGTCGGACAACAGGGGAGTGGTAGAGGTCATCAACCTTCTATCGGCATGATCGCTACCAGTAATTAGGTACCTAAGGTATTTGGTGCTGGAATGTTTAAAGCATAACATCTGTATCAGGGCCAAACATATTCCGGGTTTCAGAAATGTAGTGGCGGACACGCTATCCCGTTTTAAATGGGAGAAGTTTAGGGTCTAGCCCCCAATGCCAGACAAGAAGGTAAATGTTGCCCTGGACTTCTTTGGCAGATTGGCAACGGATAGACGGAATCAAGGAACTCGTCGAAGGCCCTGGCACCAAGTAAATGGGCGGTTTACAGAAAATATTGGGGACTATGGTGCAAGCATAGGAAGGGGACATGAGAAGGAGAGGAAGTAATTGAGGAAGAGTTTTAGAATGTTTGGTGGTGCTGCGGAGGGAAGGCGTAAAAAAGGGGAGATTGAACGCAGTGTTAGCAGGGATTTCATACTGTTCGCAGCTATACGGGGGAATAGATTGGTCCAGGAAGTTTATAGTAAAGAAAATAGCAAGGGCATGGGGAAGAGGGGAAGAGAAGGGAATGGATAAAAGGGAACCAATAACGGAGGTCAGATTACAGAAAATGACAGGGGCACTAGAAGGGGTATGTGCAAACAGGGACGAGGCGCTAATTTTCAGAACGGCTTTTGTAGTGGCATTTCACGGAGTAATGAGGATAGGGGAGCTGTTACCAAAAAACAGAAGAATAGGTAAAGGGGGTGTAGAGACAGGGGACGTAAGATGGGGGGAAGAAGCCGTACTAATATTGGTAAGACGATCTAAAACAGACAAGGAAGGAAAGGGGGCATGGCTAAATATGGCTAAAACAGGGGGAGCACTGTGCCCGGTGGCCTGTGTTAAGGAGTACCTGATAACAAAGAGGAAAGGGGGCCGCACATTTCTGAGGCATGCAGATGGCTCGGATGTAACACTCTTCCAGTTTAAAAGCATATTACAAAGGGTAGTTAAGAAACTGGGGTGGAAAGATGCACACCTCGCGCCGCATTCATTCAGAATAGGAGCAGCGACCGCCGCAGCGGGTAGGGGTTGTTCAGAGGAACAAATTAAAAAACTAGGGAGATGGAAATCCGCTGCGTACAAATCATACATAAGAGTGCAAAAGGAGTAAAGCCTCAATTAAAATGTGCTAATGGTTAAATTGTTTTTTTTTTTTTGTTTTACAGGCAAAGCGTTAAGGGTGTGGATAGTAGGGCATTCCTACGTTTACTGCGCACAGGCTAGGGCGGCAGCATCGGCGCAGGGAGTAAATTTGGGGCTATCGCACAAGGAAGTTAGCATTAGATGGTTAGGAAAAAGAGGCATGATGTGGGATGAGTTAGTGCCAACAATACAGCAGGCAAGGAGAAGATGGGGGTGTCCGGACGCCATAATTATACATCTGGGGGGGAACGACATAGGCGCTTACCCACTCAGAGAGCTAGAAGAGAAAGTTGCAGAAGCAATGAGATGGTTGAAGATGGCATGGCCATCAGTCAGGGCGATATGGTCCAATATAGTTTCAAGGATATACTGGCGGAACTCGTACACGAGCAAAGCAGGATATAGATCAAGGAGAAAAGTGAACCAGGTAGCAGCAAAGGTTATGAAGGAAATAGGGGGTGGAGTGGTGGAGCACCCACTGATAGCAGCGAAAAAGGAGGAGCTATTTCGACGGGATGGAGTGCACCTAACGGATGAGGGGAATGACCAGCTGCTGGTGGACATCAGAGGGATGTGCCAAGAGTTGGTAAAGGTAAGGAAAGGTCACGAATGGTGGAAAGAGTTTGGCCGAAAGAGGGGCTCTTTTTGGTGGCGGTGAAGTTTGTGCACGACACGTGGGCGGGGCAGAAGGGGAGGTGGGAGGATCCCGCGGCATACCCAGCCCTGAGGGGTGATCCGGTGGTCTATCTAGGGGGAGGGCTGTGCCGTGGGTTCTCCTTTCTCCAAGCTGCCCTGCCAGGGGGGGGGTAGTTGTTACACCCCCCTAGGCGTGGTTCCCAAAATTCTGGTTTTAATGCATGGGCATTATTTGGTGTTTATTTTGAGTTGATTTATGGCTGAATTTTGCAAGATATAGTTTAAAGGTGGCAAAATTCAATTAAGTAATAAAATCGTGACCTTTCCACATTTCGCCATAACTACTGTGTCTGTGTTTTTATTTTAGATAAGAATTAGATAAGAGAAATGGGGATCGGGGGGTTATGGTTTTCTGGGTGTTATACATGTATTGGGCAAAGGAATGCAGCCTCCTCACCTTAAACTAGTGCACGGAGCATATGTGAGGGGAACGTCATAAGGGAGGGGCTGCTGGGAGAGAACAAAGGGTGATCTAGGTGTGCCAGGTGGGGGTTGAGGCAGAGATAAGGAGAGCAGGCATTGGTCAGGAGTAAGGACAGGGGTGGAGCTGGAGGTAAAGGTGTTATAAGGAAGGGGACTGCAGGAGGGAGTCACTAACCTTTTTTCTTTGTTTCCCACCCTCCCACCCTAGACGCAGCAGAGCACGATGCAATAACCGGAGAGGTCACGTGAGAAGGCAGTACTTGCACGGCTAAGGGCAGGACGTTGACTAATTGGTTGAGTCGCAGTAAGACCGCCCGTGCTCCTCAATAAGGGGAAGAACACAGCGCAACCGAAGGGCAGCAGGTGACCTGGCGGTCTACGCTGACTGGAGGATAGAAAACGGCAGCTGTTTTTGACATAGTATTGAGCATACAATCGCAGCAAGCGGTGAAGTTTGTGCACGACACGTGGGCGGGGAAGAAGGGGAGGTGGGAGGATCCCGCGGCATACCCAGCCCTGAGGGGTGATCCAGTGGTCTATCTAGGGGGAGGGCTGTGCCGTGGGTTCTCCTTTCTCCAAGCTGCCCTGCCAGGGGGGGGGTAGTTGTTACACCCCCCTAGGCGTGGTTCCCAAAATTCTGGTTTTAATGCATGGGCATTATTTGGTGTTTATTTTGAGTTGATTTATGGCTGAATTTTGCAAGATATAGTTTAAAGGTGGCAAAATTCAATTAAGTAATAAAATCGTGACCTTTCCACATTTTGCCATAACTACTGTGTCTGTGTTTTTATTTTAGATAAGAATTAGATAAGAGAAATGGGGATCGGGGGGTTATGGTTTTCTGGGTGTTATACATGTATTGGGCAAAGGAATGCAGCCTCCTCACCTTAAAGCTACTACTTTAAAAGGACCGGTAATAGACATGCCCCCTTGACCACGCCCCTGACCACCCCCCCCACTGGCACTGAGCCAGGTGGTCCCAGTTTTAGCTCTAAAATTATGGTAAGCCTATATATATATATATATATATATATATATATATATATAAAGGAAAGGTTAACAACCTGTGATTAGGCCATATTAAAGAAGCATTGCGTCCTAATGTTATTATGTTGTCTAGTTTGTTTCAAATCTGGACAGGAGACATACAATGAATTCAAGTCCTAGACTCCATAGTAATGGATAGCTGCCTCCTGAGGAACTCTGAAAAGAAGCGCTACATATCATAAACGGTCTCAGCCATCCGGTCTTCTCCAATGATCTTCCATTGCTTCTTTCCCCCTGCACGCAGCAACGGATTCCATGCAGTATCCTTACTGTTAGTCAGAAGAAACTTTATAATGAAGGGATCACCATCAGTAGTCAGTGGTTCGGTGGCTAGTCCGGTCTGTGTGACTGTGGGATTATATACTTCTTCTTGATGCAGCAGAAATGGTGTAGCGTTGTGCTTCAGTGTGCCAGGGTTCTGCTCCTGGTTAAAGGCAAAAGGATGGCCTGAATTAGTGGTCATGTCACCTCGAAGATCAGACATCGCTGATTGATGGTATATACACATGGTAAGCACTGTAGGCTCTGGACCCTGCTGGGTGTGTAGGTGTCTAGAAGACATCCTGTCCAATATGGAAATCATCTTGTCCTCAAACTTCAGGTAAAGCAAATCCAAACGATTAAGCCCTTCTTGGTTCTCCATAATTGTCTTAGGCATTGTTGGCATATAGCTTCTTGGGAGATTCAGCTCATAAACAAAGGTAGCTGTTGATATTATGGAACAATAACGTTATATGCTTGAGTCCAAAAGTAGCTATTTTACCTGGTGTGCTGGAGTGGGGGGGTTCGCCGAATTGGTAGCTGCCTCTATAGCCCTCAAATGTCAAATGTCCGTTAAGCAGATCCAGAGTCATGCACACAACAAATTAAATATCTGTAGAGTCCACAAGGTGTAACTTGTTAGGAGATTGATTTTTCTGCTATGGATGTTGTGAATTAAATTACATAATCAGTGGATTATTTGATTTTCATCAGGAGCTCCTGAAAGTGTGACTTCTCACAGTCGATGCGTGGACATGCCCCTCCATGACTAGTTTTTTTTTTTTATTTAAATAGTGGCTCCATTGTAGCTTCTGTATTACTACAGTATTTGTAATAACAGTGCACAATTTATATCTGATTGAATAATGGGCACCCCAGTAAGCAGCGCGTGACCCAGCACTTAATGCTACCCTAGACACCTTGTCATGACATCAGTTGACATTTAGGACTTTAATTAGTATGTATGCACTAAAAGAAGCACCCATTTATGAACAGAAACCTGTAACAAATTTTGTGTTTTGTTTATTATTTCCTTTAAAAGTAAAATAGACTCAACCAGAGGTCGCTTTACCATTAGGTCAATTCAATTCCAAAATCCTTGGTCCTCAACCCAACCCTGACTATTTCACATTCATGAAATCACTGGTCTACATTCACTAAAAATACTACTGAGGCAGACAACTCAAATTCCTTTATTATCAAGTGAAGCTTATACCCAAAATGGGAATTAACCATGTCTTAATGAAGCACAGAAATTTGAAATATCTGTCTCTGGATATTTGTTTTAGGTAATCTATGCACATGTCTACTCTATAGTGTGCAGAGTGTCCTTTAAAATCATGAACTATTTTTTGTTTTGTTTGTAGTTTGTTTTTTCTTTTTGTTTTTTTACTATGACGAATTTAAAAAATGTAATTTGTACCAGTACACAGTTTAATAACATGATGGTGTAATATACACTATATTTTTTCAGATGTAAGGATTGACTATCTTACCGTTAATACCACAGAAATAAATCTCTACTGTAAGAATCATCAGATATATCTGATTTATGACACACAAGTGTGTTTAATCCTCCCTGGCTGCCAGTAGAATAGGGCATGCATTGTGTCACTTTTTTCTGGGTCACAGAGGCATAGGAGTCTTTTTACATCTAGCTAACACTTAGTCCGGTATATATGGTTTAAAGGGACAGACTTGTTAAAATTTAACTTTCATGATTCAGATAGGGCATGCAATTTTAAATAACTTTCCAATTTACTTTTATCATTAAATTTGCTTTGTTCTATTTGTATTCTTTGTTGAAAGCTAAACCTAAGTAGGCTCATAAGCTAATTTATAAGCCCTTGAAGGCCACCTCTTGTCCTAGTGCATTTTGACAGTTTTTCAAAGCTAGACAGCGCTAGTTTATGTGTGCCATATAGATAACACTGTGCTCATTCCCGTGGAGTTATTTATAAGTCAGCACTGATTGGCTAAAATGCAAGTCTGTCAAAAGAACTGAAATAAGGGGATAGCCTACAGAGGCTTAGATACAAGGTAATCACAGTGGTAAAAATATATTAACATAGCTGTGTTAGTTATGCAAAACTGGGGAATGAAAATGGGATTATCTATCTTTTTAAACAATAAAAATCCTGGAGTAGACTGTCCCTTTAATAAAGAGTTACAAAAGTTACTAAAATAACACTTTTAAATTATGAAATGTAGTCAAATTATGCATGCTCACTAGAATGTTCATTTATGGTTGTAATGAAATAATTGGGCATTTCCAAATGTTAATTATAATATTACTGAAAATGATATGACATTTCTACTTGAATGGTGACTGCCAGTATTTACTTGAGTGTGAACATAGGAAATGCTTACGCTTTGGACTCCTGAGGTTTGGGAGTGCTACAATAAATATGACAATAAATGTTACAATAGGACCACTTCTGGGTCCAGTAAAATGAAGAATAATTTATAATATTCCTGTCCAGTGTTATGCAATATACAGTAGATTATAATGTGCTTTCCTTTTAGCTTTCTAAGCTTGTTCTGCCATCTACTGATCATATGACACAATGCAAACGTTCATTTAATATTGCTGGAATGGCTGCAAATGAAATACTGTGGTTGTCACTAAACAAAACATTGTGTATTATTTTAAAAATTTGTATTCCTTTCTTGCAAAAGACAAATTGTCGCCTAGATTATGAGTTGTGCGTTAGCGTAAAAAAGCAGCGTTAAGAGGTCCTAACGCTGCTTTTTTACTACCGCTGGTATTACGAGTCTTGAAGGTTTAGGGTCACCGCACACTTCTTTGGCCTTACCGCAAAACGACTTACATAAACTTCGTAAAGTCTTTTCTTTATGGGACTTCCATAGCGCCGGTATTACGAGTCTGTCCTGGGAGGCCAAAAAGTGAGCGGTACACCCTACCCTGTCAAGAGTCGTAACGCATTTAAAAGTCAGTAGTTATGAGTTTTATGGTACAACGTCGTAACATAAAACTCATAACTAAAATGCTAAAAAGTACACTAACACCCATAAACTACCTATTAACCCCTAAACCGAGGCCCTCCCGCATCGCAAACACTATAATAAAAATTTTAACCCCTAATCTGCCGCTCCGGACACCGCCGCCACCTTTATTATATGTATTAACCCCTAATCTGCTGCCCCAACATCGCCGACACCTACATACTATTTATTAACCCCTAATCTGCCGTCCCCAATGTTGCCGCAACCTACCTTCATTTATTAACCCCTAATCTGCCGCCCCCAACGTCGCCGCCACTATATTAAAGTTATTAACCCCTAAACCTAAGTCTAACCCAAACACCCCCTAACTTAAATATAATTACAATAAATCTAAATAAAATTACTATCATTAACTAAATTATTCCTATTTAAAACGAAATACTTACCTATAAAATAAACCCTAAGCTAGTTACAATATAACTAATAGTTACATTGTATCTAGCTTAGGGTTTATTTTTATTTTACAGGCAAGTTTGTATTTATTTTAACTAGGTAGAATAGTTATTACATAGTTATTAACTATTTAATAACTACCTAGCTAAAATAAATACAAATTGACCTGTAAAATAAAACCTAACCTAAGTTACAATAACACCTAACACTACACTATAATTAAATAAATTAACTAAATTAAATACAATTACCTAAATTAAATTAGCTAAAGTACAAAAAAAACAAACACTAACTTATAGAAAATAATAAACAAATTACAGATATTTAAACTAATTACACCTAATCTAATAGCCCTATTAAAATAAAAAAAGCCCACCCAAAATAAAAAAAAAAACCTAGCCTAAACTAAACTAAACTACCAATAGCCCTTAAAAGGGCCTTTTGTGGGGCATTGCCCCAAAGTAATCGGCTCTTTTACCTGTAAAAAAAAATATACAAACAACCCCCCCAACAGTAAAAGCCACCACCCACACAACCAACCCCCCAAATAAAATACTATCTAAAAAAACCTAAGCTCCCTGTTGCCCTGAAAAGGGCATTTGGATGGGCATTGCCCTTAAAAGGGCAGTTAGCTCTTTTGCAGGCCCAAAATCCCTAACCTAAAAATAAAACCCAACCAATACACCCTTAAAAAAACCTAACACTAACCCCCTGAAGTTCGACTTACCGGGAGAGGTCTTCATCCAAGCCGGGCTGAAGTCCTCAACAAAGCAAGGAGAAGTCTTCATCCAAGCCGGGCGAAGTGGTCCTCCAGACGGGCAGAAGTCTTCATCCAGACGGCATCTTCTATCTTCATCCATCCGACACGGAGCGTCTCCATCTTCAAGACATCTGACGCGGAGCATCCTCTTCATCCAGAGTCTTCTTACTGAATGAAGGTACCTTTAAGTGACATCATCCAAGATGGCATCCCTTAGATTCCGATTGGCTGATAGAATTCTATCAGCCAATCGGAATTAAGGTATAAAAAATCCTATTGGCTGATGCAATCAGCCAATAGGATTGAAGTTCAATCCTATTGGCTGATCCAATCAGCCAATAGGATTGAGCTTGCATTCTATTGGCTGATTGGATCAGCCAATAGGATTGAACTTCAATCCTATTGGCTGATTGCATCAGCCAATAGGATTTTTTATACCTTAATTCCGATTGGCTGATAGAATTCTATCAGCCAATCAGAATCTAAGGGACGCCATCTTGGATGAAGTCACTTAAAGGTACCTTCATTCAGCTTTAGTCGTCGGATGAAGAGGATGCTCCGCGTCGGATGTCTTGAAGATGGACCCACTCCGCGCCGGATGGATGAAGATAGAAAATGCCGTCTGAATGAAGACTTCTGCCCGTCTGGAGGACCACTTTGCCCGGCTTGGATGAAGACTTCTCCCAGCTTCGTTGAAAACTTTGGCCCGGCTTGGATGAAGACTTCTCCCTGTAAGTCGATCTTCAGGGGGTTAGTGTTAGGTTTTTTTAAGGGTGTATTGGTTGGGTTTTATTTTTAGGTTAGGGACTTTGGGCCTGCAAAAGAGCTAACTGCCCTTTTAAGGGCAATGCCCATCCAAATGCCCTTTTCAGGGCAATGGGGAGCTTAGGTTTTTAGATAGTATTTTATTTGGGGGGTTGGTTGTGTGGGTGGTGGGTTTTACTGTTGGGGGGTTGTTTGTAATTTTTTTACAGGTAAAAGAGCTGATTACTTTGTGGCAATGCCCCACAAAAGGCCCTTTTAAGGGCTATTGGTAGTTTAGTTTAGGCTAGGGTTTTTTTATTTTGCGGGGGGCTTTTTTATTTTAATAGGGCTATTAGATTAGGAGTAATTAGTTTAAATATCTTTAATTTTTTATTATTTTCTGTAATTTAGTGGGGGGGGTTTGTACTTTAGCTAATTTAATTTTGGTAATTGTATTTAATTTAGTTAATTTATTTAATTATAGTGTAGTGTTAGGTGTTAGGTTTTATTTTACAGGTCAGTTTGTATTTATTTTAGCTAGGTAGTTATTAAATAGTTAATAACTATTTAATAAGTATTCTACCTAATTAAAATAAATACAAACTTGCCTGTAAAATAAAAATAAACCCTAAGCTAGCTACAATGTAACTATTAGTTATATTGCAGCTATCTTATGGCTAGATTTAGAGTTTGGCGTTAGGCGTCAAAACCAGCGTTAGAGGCTCCTAACGCTGGTTTTGGGCTACCGCTGGTATTTAGCCAGGAAAGGGTCTAACGCTCACTTTCCAGCCTCGACTTTTCCATACCGCAGATCCCCCTACGCCATTTGCGTATCCTATCTTTTCAATGGGATCTTTCTAACGCCGGTATTTAGAGTCTTGGCTGAAGTGAGCGTTAGAAATCTAACGACAAAACTCCAGCCGCAGAGAAAAGCCAGGAGTTAAGAGCTTTATGGGCTAACGCCGGTTCATAAAGCTCTTAACTACAGTGCTCTAAAGTACACTAACACCCATAAACTATCTATGTACCCCTAAACCGAGGTCCCCCCACATCGCCGCCACTCTATTAAAATTTTTTAACCCCTAATCTGCCGCTCCGTACACCGCCACAACCTACGTTATCCCTATGAACCTCTAATCTGCTGCCCCTAACACCGCCGACCCCTATATTATATTTATTAACCCCTAATCTGCCACCCCCAACGTCGCCTCCACCTACCTACAATTATTAACCCCTAATCTGCCGACCGGACCGGCTACTATAATAAATGTATTAACCCCTAATCCGCCTCACTCCCGCCTCAATAACCCTATAATAAATAGTATTAACCCCTAATCTGCTCTCCCTAACATCACCGACACCTAACTTCAAGTATTAACCCCTAATCTGCCGACCGGACCTCACTGCTACTCTAATAAATTTATTAACCCCTAAAGCTAAGTCTAACCCTAACACTAACACCCCCCTAAATTAAATATAATTTAAATCTAACGAAATAAATTAACTCTTATTAAATAAATGATTCCTATTTAAAGCTAAATACTTACCTGTAAAATAAACCCTAATATAGCTACAATATAAATTATAATTATATTGTAGCTATTTTAGGATTAATATTTATTTTACAGGCAACTTTGTATTTATTTTAACCAGGTACAATAGCTACTGTAAAATAAATCCTAACCTAAGTTACAATTAAACCTAACACTACACTATCAATAAATTAATTAAATAAAATACCTACAATTACCTACAATTAAACCTAACACTACACTATCAATAAATTAATTAAATACAATACAATACCTACAAATAAATACAATTAAATAAACTAACTAAAGTACAAAAAATAAAAAAGAACTAAGTTACAAAAAATAAAAAAATATTTACAAACATTAGAAAAATATTACAACAATTTTAAACTAATTACACCTACTCTAAGCCCCCTAATAAAATATCAAAGCCCCCCAAAATAAAAAAATGCCCTACCCTATTCTAAAATTAAAATAGAAAAGCTCTTTTACCTTACCAGCCCTGAAAAGGGCCTTTTGCGGGGTATGCCCCAAAGAATTCAGCTCTTTTGCCTGTAAAAAAAAAAAACATACAATACCCCCCCCCAACATTAAAACCCCCCTTAAATAAACCTAACACTAAGCCCCTGAAGATCTTCCTACCTTATCTTCACCACACCGGGTATCAGCGATTGGTCCAGGCTACGATGTCTTGATCCAAGCCCAAGCGGGGGGCTGAAGATGTCCATGATCCGGCTGAAGTCTTGATCCAAGCGGGAGCTGAAGAGGTCCATGATCCGACTGAAGTCTTCATCCAAGCGGGAGCTGAAGAGGTCCATGATCCGGCTGAAGTCTTCTATCAAGCGGCATCTTCAGTCTTCTTTCTTCCGGATCCATGTTCATCCCGCCGACGCGGAACATCCATCTTCACCGACGACTTCCCGACGAATGACGGTTCCTTTAAGGGACGTCATCCAAGATGGCGTCCCTCGAATTCCGATTGGCTGATAGGATTCTATCAGCCAATCGGAATTAAGGTAGGAAAAATCTGATTGGCTGATGGAATCAGCCAATCAGATTCAAGTTCAATCCGATTGGCTGATCCAATCAGCCAATCAGATTGAGCTCGCATTCTATTGGCTGATCGGAACACTTTGCTACAATGTAAAGTAATGAGTATACAGCCTGTATAATAGTGTAAATTTGCTGTTCCCTCAAAATAGCTCAACACACAGCCATTTCTAAACTGTTGGCAACAAAAGTGAGTACACCCCAAAGTGGAAATGTCCAAATTGGGCCCAAGGTTTCAATATTTTGTGTAGCCACCATTATTTTCCAGCACTGTCTTAACCCTCTTGGGCATGGAGTTCACCAGAGCTTCACAGGTTGTCACTGGAGTCCTCTTCCACTCCTCCATGATGACATCACAGAGCTGGTGGATGTTAGAGACCTTGCGCTCCCCCACCTTCCGTTTGAGGATGCCCCACAGATGCTCAGTAGGGTTTAGGTCTGGAGATATGCTTGGCCAGTCCATCACCTCTACCCTTAACAAGGCAGTGGTCGTATTGGAGGTGTGTTTGGGGTTGTTATGTTGGAATACAGCCCTGCGGGCCCAGTCTCCGAAGGGAGGGGATTATGCTCTGCTTCATTATGTCACAGTACATGTTGGCATTCATGGTTCCCTCAATGAACTTTAGCTCCCCAGTGCTGGCAGCACTCATGCAGGCCTACCTAGACCATGACACTCCCACCACCATGCTTCACTGTAGGCAAGACACATTTGTCTTTGTACTCCTCACCCGGCTCCTGCCACAGACGCTTGACACCATCTGAACCAAATAAGTTTATCTTGGTCTCATCGGACCACAGGACATGGTTCCAGTAATCCATGTCCTTAGTCTGCTTGTCTTCAGCAAACTGTTTGCGGGCTTTCTTGCGCATCATCTTTAGAAGAGGCTTCCTTCTGGGATGACAGCCATGCAGACCAATTTGATGCAGTGTGTGGCGTATGGTCTGAGCACAGAGAAGCTGACCCCCACACCTTCAACCTCTGCAGCAATGCTGGCAGCACTCATACGTCTATTTCCCAAAGACAACCTCTGGATATGACGCTGAGTAAGTACACTCAACTTCTTTGGTCAAATAGGCAAAGCCTTTTCACTGCTCTGTGAAACCGCTGTATGGTCTTGCCCACTGTGCTGCAGCTCAGTTTCAGGGTCTTGGCAATCTACTTATAGCCTAGGCCATCTTTATGTAGTGCAACAATTTTTTTTTCAGATCCTCAGAGTTCTTTGCCATGAGGTGCCATGATGAACTTCCAGTGACCAGTATGAGAGTGATAACACCAAATTTAACACACCTGCTCCCCATTCACAACTGAGACCTTGTAACACTAACGAGTCACATGACACCAGGGAGGGAAAATGGCTAATTGGGCCCAATTTGGACATTTCCACTTAGGGGTGTACTCACTTTTGTTGCCAATGGTTTAGACATTAATGGCTGTGTGTTGAGTTATTTAGAGGGGACAGCAAATGTGCATTGTTATACAGGCTGTATACTCACTACTTTTCATGTGACAACACTGAAGAAATGACACTTTGCTACAATGTAAGGATATAAAAAATATTTACAAAAATGTGAGTTGTGTACTCACTTTTGTGAGATACTGTATATATATATATATATCTCAAGAAATAAATTGGCAATTTGTAATTTAACATGTCACACCTAGTTAGTAAAGTTATAAATATAGAACATTTTAATTTACAGTAAGGATGAGCTTTAAATGAGATGCAAGGACCCTTTTTTCTAATTAATATTCTAATATACTTCTTTAAATCAAGAACCTAATATGACTGTACCTCATTCCTTACTTGGAATATAGCTCTCTCTTTAAAAGAGAAAAAGGTTATTATAAGAGTGGCTAAGGTATACTAATGACCCATAAATTGTCTTTCTTGTTTTGAGGGTAGATCGTTTATTTAAGCCCACATATTAGTATTCATCAAATGAATTATTAATAGGAGCTGAATATTTATTACATCTGTTATTCTATGCTAACAATGTATAATATACAGGTTTGTTCCTATAAAATGTATTATTTTTTTAAGGTCCGTAAATATTCTTTATCCTGCAGTTAGTGTCTAAAAGTGGCCTCTTTAGAGGAAGGAGGATATTTCATTAATATAGCAAACATAGGTCTATATCACATTTTATTTGCTGAGTATCTAATTATATTGTAGCCCTGGATTATGGCATTATGATGTCATGATCCTGTCATTCCTCTTTGTAATTTGTTGAAGCAAATTTTACTTGTAATTGTATTTTTCTAACCTCAATAAAAGAATAACTTTATCTACTTCACATCCAAAATCCAGCATAGCAAGATAAAGAACTCTAAAACTAAAATGTATCTTTCTAAAATTAATTAAGGAACCCCACTGTACTGGATTCTCAAAAAGATTAACAAATCATTATACTTATATTTAACCTACCTCATTAGTCCTTGTAATAATAAGTGGTGAGTATAGATAGATAGATTTTTTTTAAAGGATTTCAAGAAAGAAAAAAAGCATATTTAACTGGACTAACATATCCCTATTGGTTAGTAAGTGGTTGTAATTACTATAAAACTTAACCTTCATTGCTATTTTTAAAAATCCCAAACACGACATATCTCAAAAATAATAAAATACATAAATTAAAATACTGACCTGCTGCTTAAAATGACATGCTCTATCTGAATCATGAAAGAAAATAATTGGGTTAAATATCCCTTTAATGACTCAAGTGTTTAAGAGATTGGTGTCCCTCAATTCTTGTGGAAGTAAATAAAGCAATTATTAAAAATGGTTGAGCACGTGTGAGGGTATGTTGAAAAATACTGCTCCTAATACCATACATCATATCAATGTACACATAAGATAACCAATCTTAGACTGGCAGCTACGTAGTCTGTACAAGCTTGACTCGCGTTTCACCATATGGCTAAGCAATATGGGTAGTTGTTTACTGGTAAAGATGTGCTTTTATTTTTTTAAATATTTAAATACCTTATTGTACTGACTTCTTAAATCACCTCGCCAGACCAGAAAGCTTTATAGAATTACAGCCCCTCAGTCTGCTGATCATGCAGATAATTGATAAAGATTATTTTCATCGATTATAAAAAAATGACTATGGCAAACATTAAGTTAAATGTTTTATACATTCACAGCACATACAATGAGGGACATGATAGTCATCAACATTTGTCTTTCTTAATTCTGAGAGAGTATTCAATTAAAATATATAGCACTAGATGGCAACAGTGTTTTGTTAACAGATATGTGAAATTTCTCCCTTTTATGCTTCTGTTTCATGTACATTAATGAAAGTGTTCTGATAAAGAAACATATGTGTGTGCTGCTGTATTGGATCTGTTTAACCTGTTGATTAAAATGGGGTTCTCCAGCAAGCAGTGGCAAAACGTATGTAGCACGATAAAGTACCAGTGTTTATTCTTAAGACAAGTCCAAGTGACTTTTGATTAGCAGTTCCAGACAATACACCTGCTTGATTTGTTTGGGGGACAAAATGCTTAGCACAGATTTCACACAAATGTCCCTAAGAATCAGCTAGATTGCGAGTTTTGCGTTATGAGTCAAATAGCATCATTATGGCCCATAACGCTTCATTTTCCTTAACGCTGCTATTACAGCACACCTTTTAGCCAGTCACGCAACATCAGTACCGCACTTTTAAAAAAGTCCTTTTTCAATGGGACTCCCATAGCGCCAGTATTGCGAGTTTGCCTAGGAGGCCAAAAAGTGAGCGGTACACTCTATAACCACAAAATCTTTACCGCCATCTAAAGTCAGTAGTTATGAGTTTTACGTTACAAAGCTGTACCATAAAACTCATAACTAAAATGTTACAAAGTACACTAACACCCATAAACTACCTATTAACCCCTAAACCGAGGCCCTCCCGCATCGCAAACACTATAATAAAGTTATTAACTCCTAATCTGCCGCTCCGGACATCGCCGCCACTATTGAAATGTATTAACCCCTATTCTGCTGCTCCCACGACATCGTCGCCACTATAATAAACCTATTAACCCCTAAACCACTGCCCTCCTGTATCGCAAACACTATTTAAATATAATTAACCCCTAATCTTCCGTCCGCCCACACCGCCGCTATAATAAACCTATTAACCCCTAAACCGCAAGCCCCTCACAATGAAATATATTTAAATAAACTATTAACCCTTAAACCGAAAGCCCCCCACAATGAAATATACTAAAATAAACTATTAACCCCTAAACCGAAAGCCCCCCACAACGAAATATACTTAAATAAACTATTAACTCCTAAACCGAAAGCCCCCACAACGACATATACTAAAATAAACTATTAATCCCTTAACCTAACGTCCCCCTAACTTTATATTAAAATTATAATTTCCCTATCTTAAATTAAATTAAAATTTACCTGCCAAATTAAATAAATTAATTTTAAACTAACAATTAAACTAAGATAATTATTAAACTACAATTAAACTACCGATTAAATTAAACTACACATTAAAAAAATCCCAACACTACTCTAAAAATTACAAAAAGTATCTAATTACAAAAAAACAAACACTAAATTACAAAATATAAGAAACAAATTATCAAAAATAAAAAAGAATTACACCTAATCTAATAGCCCTATCAAAATAAAAAAAACCTAGCCTACAATAAACTATCAATGGCCTTTAAAGGGGCCTTTTGTGGGGCATTTCCCCAAAGATATCAGCTCTTTTACCTGTAAGAAAAATACAAACACCCCCCCCCCCCAACAGTAAAACCCACCACCTCCACAACCAACCTCCCCAAATAAGATAACTATCTAAAAAAAACTAAGCTCCCCATTGCCCTCAAAAGGGCATTTGTACGGGCATTGCCCTTAAAAGGGCATTTAGCTCTTTTACATGCCCAGACCCTAAACTTAAAATAAAACCCACCCAAAAAACCCTTAAAAAAACTTTTAGCAGTTCTAATCCTATTGGCTGATTGAAATCTTTCAGCCAATAGGAATGCAAGGGACGCCATCTTGGATGACGTCACTTGCATTAAAGTTCCAGTTTATGGCGGCAACCGTATGAAGAGGATGCTCCGCGCCGGATGTCTTCAGGATGGACCAGCTCCACGCCGGATGGATGAAGATAGAAGATGCCGTCTGGATTAAGACTTCTTTCCGTCTAGATGAGGACTTCGCAGCTGGATGAAGATGGAAGAGGCCGCCCGGATGAAGACTTCTTGCCGCATGGATGAGGACTTCGCCAGCTGGATGGATCCTTCAAGCGGGACTTCAATAACTGTAAGTGGATCATCCAGGGTTAGTGTTAGGTTTTTTTTAAGGGTTTTTTGGGTGGGTTTTATTTTTAGTTCTGGGCATGTAAAAGAGCTAAATGCCCTTTTAAGGACAATGCCCATACAAATGCCCTTTTCAGGGCAATGGGGAGCTTAGTTTTTTTTTAGATAGTTATTTTATTTAGGAGGATGGTTGTGGGGGTGGTGGGTTTTACTGTTGGGGGGGTGTTTGTATTGTTTTTACAGGTAAAAGAGCTGTTATGTTTGGGGCAATGCCCCACAAAAGGCCCTTTTAAGGCCCATTGGTAGTTTATTGTAGGCTAGGTTTTTTATTTTTTTTATTTTTATAGGGTTATTAGATTAGGTGTAATTCTTTTTTATTTTTTGATAATTTGTTTCTTATTTTTTGTAGTTTAGCGTTTGTTTTTTATGTAATTTAGTTATTTTTATGTTTAGTAATTTTAGTGTTTATTTTTTTTGTAATGTTAGGTAGTGTAAGGCAGATTAGTTTTATTTCATAGATATATACAATGTATTGAGCCTTTAGGGAGCGCAGCGTCTGTCTTACCTCCACCTCCGTTAGTAGCAGCACAATGGAGAGTGGGCGGGAAGTCCTTTCCCTATTGGCCCTGAGCCCTGTGTCGGCGTCTCACACAAGCGTGTCTGCAATACACGCTGAACAATGAAACAGCAATCCAAGGAATAGGAGAGACGCACAGACAGGCAGCAGGTAAATAAAAAAATGTCCAATCTTTATTGTAGAAAAGGATAAAAGCACATCATAAGGTCAGAGATAAAAGCAGTACATCCAACAGGTGTGTGAACAGGAGCTCCACACAGACGCGTTTCGTGCGGTTGCGAACTTGATCACTGCATACCTGGGCTCCTGTTCAGGCACCTCTATATGTAAATCCATTTAATATGTAAAACACTCACACCTGTTTGGATAATCACATGCCAATAGATACTTAACATAAATTGTATAAGCATAAGCGGAACAATGCTGATAAAAATTAATGAGACAAAAATACATATGCAGCCTATTACCAAAATATTTGTTAGAGGGAACAACTTCATAAGGTTACAGTCTAGATGACAAATCAAACAAAATAAAGAAAGTATAGTTAGCAATATATGGTTGACAATATATGTCCATTGTGAGTAAATCTAAGTCAATTATGGAAATATTACCACACATCAGTAAAAGATGCAAATTCATTATAAAAAATTGAGCATATTTAAATATCCCATCACATACACAAAGCAAAAGCCAATACCTTTTAGCAGATTGTCACAGATCTGCATAACTATATGTGATGTGTTGTCATAACCTGTCTTATAACTAAATACATTTTATTTTATAAACATCTGCAGCTTATTACTTTAGATATAGTATGTTTCAAATATTGCAGGTATCTTTTTTAAATCTGTTACAAAAGACTTAATATATAAAGCCTAGGATCAGGTAAATAAGTCAAGGTCACGTCTCATATTGAGACCTTGTGGAAAACTTGTTTGTAAGGTAAAGATCCAAAAGATTTCCCTTTTATTTAGGGATATTTCTCTGTCACCCCCCTTCTCCAGTTAGGTACAGAATCTATACCTTGAATATATAGAGCTGACGAATCAGCGTCATGAAGAGTTTTAAAATGTCTGGCAACAGGTGTGTCAGAGAAATCGTCTTCAATGTAACGTATGTGTTCTAAAAACTTTTCTTTTAGTGGTCTAATAGTTTTACCTGTATATTGTTTCTTGCAAATTTTACATCAACAGTTAGATTACATGTGTAGTAGAACAGTTAATGTAGAAAATAATGTTGTGTTCACGACAAGTACTTTGTGAAACAAATTTATCTCCTTCAGACACATACCCGCAGGTTTTACATATTGGCCTCCTACATCGGAAGAAACCCTTCTTTTTCTGTAACCAACACTTGTTTATTTTCGGTTTAAGATCTGAAGGGGACAAATAATTCCTCAAAGTTTTGCCATTTCTGGGTATGAAATCACAGCCTTCCTCGATTACACTTTTTAAAATGGGGTCTGTATATAAGATAGGTAGTGAATCTTTAATAATCTCACAAACTTTGGGAAAAATTTAGGTTTTTGTTTACGCCTGATCTGTGTATTTTTAGTTGTCTTTTTATATGTCAGGAGATCTCTGCATAGGGAATCAACATTAGTTTTAGCACCCTTTAGTACTTTTTCTGTATAACCTCTCTTTTCTAGTCTGGACATAGTATCCCTTGCAAGTATCTAAAAATCATCATCCGTAGTACAATTTCTTTTTAGGCGTATCAGTTCACCTTTAGGTATGTTGTTTACCACATGTCTAAGATGACATGAATTATATTTCAGAATTGTATTACCAGCTGTGGGTTTTCTGAATCCCTTTGTGTTTATGTTCAACAAGGTGTCATTGCTAGATATAGTGAGATCCAGTATTGATGTTGAGTTATGTTCACTTGTGAGTTTTATCCCACACCTATTCTGATTAAGATATTTACATAAATGATCAGTTTCTGCCTCTGTGCCCTCAAAGACAAAAAACAAATAGTCTATATACCGGAAATATAAGATAATCTGATCTTTGAAAGGATTGCCCTCTCCATAGACGCGGGACTGTTCCCACCAACCCATAAAAAGGTTGGCGTAGGAGGGGGCAAATTTAGCCCCATCGCAGTCCCACGTCTCCGGAGATAGCAATCATTCTAAAACATAAAAAAATTGTGTGTAAGTAAAAATGTTATAGATCTGAGCAAAAATATTTTAGTAGCATGTTCATAATTGCTATGAGAATTGATAAAATGTTCCATAGCTTTCATTCCTATCTCATGCTGTATAGATGTGTAAAGGGAAGTGACATCAGTAGTCAAGAATCTGTACGTAGTATTCCATTTTATTTTTGCTAATTCATTAATAACAGCTGTGGTGTCTTTAATGTAGCTAGGGAGATTTTGAACAAGTGGCTGTAAAAAGGAATCTATCAATTCTAAAAGTGGTTCATTAAGTGAAGAAATCCCTGCAATAATGGGTCTACCTGGAGGGGGAATCACATTTTTATGTATTTTGGGAAAATAATAAAAAATCGGTACTACCGGATGATTAGGGATGAGATCTTCTTTTGTAGTTTCATTTATAATGTTGTTCTTTCTGGCATATGTTACAATGTCTATCATTTCTTTTGTAAAGGACTGAGTAGGATTATATTTGAGTTTACTGTACACTTCTTTCTAATTAAGTTGACGAGTAGCTTCGGCTATGTAGTCCTCTCGATTGAGAATGACAACATTTCCGCCCTTATCAGATTGTCTGATAACTAGGTTATCGTTATCAGTAAGTTTCTATAAAGCTTGTTTCTCTTTGATGGACAGATTATAAGAATGTTTATTATTTGTGGCTAAACCTCGTGCACGTAATTGTCCAAGTCTTTCCTCCACTGTTTTTTGGAAAATATCTATGGCTTTTGATCTAGTGTG
This sequence comes from Bombina bombina, assembly GCF_027579735.1. Classification (NCBI taxonomy): domain Eukaryota; kingdom Metazoa; phylum Chordata; class Amphibia; order Anura; family Bombinatoridae; genus Bombina; species Bombina bombina. The sequence continues at coordinate 184,985,057 of NC_069499.1, read as the reverse complement.
TACGGGGTAAAAATTGCTCTTTTTCTTTCTAGAAAATATTATATCAGACTCGTTTACTAAGCCTGTATCTATATGAATACTTTCTTGTTGAAGATCTTGCAAATCAGCTATGGTACATTGCTCTGAAAAATTAAGATCAGCCTGTTCTGTATTTACCACATTATTTGTCTCATCATCATCGTTAATTTCCTCCTGCTTGTCATCTAAACCAAAAAACATAATTTATGTAAGAACTTACCTGATAAATTCATTTCTTTCATATTAGCAAGAGTCCATGAGCTAGTGACGTATGGGATATACATTCCTACCAGGAGGGGCAAAGTTTCCCAAACCTCAAAATGCCTATAAATACACCCCTCACCACACCCACAATTCAGTTTAACGAATAGCCAAGAAGTGGGGTGATAAAAAAGTGCAAAAGCATATAAAATAAGGAATTGGAATAATTGTGCTTTATACAAAAATCATAACCACCACAAAAAAAGGGCGGGCCTCATGGACTCTTGCTAATATGAAAGAAATGAATTTATCAGGTAAGTTCTTACATAAATTATGTTTTCTTTCATGTAATTAGCAAGAGTCCATGAGCTAGTGACGTATGGGATAATGATTACCCAAGATGTGGATCTTTCCACACAAGAGTCACTAGAGAGGGAGGGATAAAATAAAGACAGCCAATTCCTGCTGAAAATAATCCACACCCAAAATAAAGTTTAATGAAAAACATAAGCAGAAGATTCAAACTGAAACCGCTGCCTGAAGTACTTTTCTACCAAAAACTGCTTCAGAAGAAGAAAATACATCAAAATGGTAGAATTTAGTAAAAGTATGCAAAGAGGACCAAGTTGCTGCTTTGCAAATCTGATCAATCGAAGCTTCATTCCTAAACGCCCAGGAAGTAGAAACTGACCTAGTAGAATGAGCTGTAATCCTCTGAGGCGGAGTTTTACCCGACTCAACATAGGCAAGATGAATTAAAGATTTCAACCAAGATGCCAAAGAAATGGCAGAAGCTTTCTGGCCTTTTCTAGAACCGGAAAAGATAACAAATAGACTAGAAGTCTTACGGAAAGACTTAGTAGCTTCAACATAATATTTCAAAGCTCTAACAACATCCAAAGAATGCAACGATTTCTCCTTAGAATTCTTAGGATTAGGACATAATGAAGGAACCACAATTTCTCTACTAATGTTGTTGGAATTCACAACTTTAGGTAAAAAATCAAAAGAAGTTTGCAACACCGCCTTATCCTGATGAAAAATCAGAAAAGGAGACTCACAAGAAAGAGCAGATAATTCAGAAACTCTTCTGGCAGAAGAGATTGCCAAAAGGAACAAAACTTTCCAAGAAAGTAATTTAATGTCCAATGAATGCATAGGTTCAAACGGAGGAGCTTGAAGAGCCCCCAGAACCAAATTCAAACTCCAAGGAGGAGAAATTGACTTAATGACAGGTTTTATACGAACCAAAGCTTGTACAAAACAATGAATATCAGGAAGAATAGCAATCTTTCTGTGAAAAAGAACAGAAAGAGCAGAGATTTGACCTTTCAAGGAACTTGCGGACAAACCCATATCTAAACCATCCTGAAGAAACTGTAAAATTCTCGGTATTCTAAAAGAATGCCAAGAAAAATGATGAGAAAGACACCAAGAAATATAAGTCTTCCAGACTCTATAATATATCTCTCTAGATACAGATTTACGCGCCTGTAACATAGTATTAATCACAGAGTCAGAGAAACCTCTTTGACCAAGAATCAAGCGTTCAATCTCCATACCTTTAAATTTAAGGATTTCAGATCCTGATGGAAAAAAGGACCTTGCGACAGAAGGTCTGGTCTTAACGGAAGAGTCCACGGTTGGCAAGAGGCCATCCGGACCAGATCCGCATACCAAAACCTGTGAGGCCATGCCGGAGCTACCAGCAGAACAAACAAGCATTCCTTCAGGATCTTGGAGATTACTCTTGGAAGAAGAACTAGAGGCGGAAAGATATAGGCAGGATGATACTTCCAAGGAAGTGATAATGCATCCACTGCCTCCGCCTGAGGATCCCGGGATCTGGACAGATACCTGGGAAGTTTCTTGTTTAGATGAGACGCCATCAGATCTATTTCTGGAAGTTCCCACATTTGAACAATCTGAAGAAATACCTCTGGGTGAAGAGACCATTCGCCCGGATGCAACGTTTGGCGACTGAGATAATCCGCTTCCCAATTGTCTATACCTGGGATATGAACCGCAGAGATTAGACAGGAGCTGGATTCCGCCCAAACCAGAATTCGAGATACTTCTTTCATAGCCAGAGGACTGTGAGTCCCTCCTTGATGATTGATGTATGCCACAGTTGTGACATTGTCTGTCTGAAAACAAATGAACGATTCTCTCTTCAGAAGAGGCCAAAACTGAAGAGCTCTGAAAATTGCACGAAGTTCCAAAATATTGATCGGTAATCTCACCTCCTGAGATTCCCAAACTCCTTGTGCCGTCAGAGATCCCCACACAGCTCCCCAACCCGAGAGACTTGCATCTGTTGAAATTACAGTCCAGGTCGGAAGCACAAAAGAAGCCCCCTGAATTAAACGATGGTGATCTGTCCACCACGTTAGAGAGTGTCGTACAATCGGTTTTAAAGATATTATTTGAGATATCTTTGTGTAATCTTTGCACCATTGATTCAGCATACAGAGCTGAAGAGGTCGTATGTGAAAACGAGCAAAGGGGATCGCGTCCGATGCAGCAGTCATAAGACCTAGAATTTCCATGCATAAGGCTACCGAAGGGAATGATTGTGACTGAAGGTTTCGACAAGCTGAAATCAATTTTAGACGTCTCTTGTCTGTTAAAGACAGAGTCATGGACACTGAATCTATCTGGAAACCCAGAAAGGTCACCCTTGTCTGAGGAATCAATGAACTTTTTGGTAAATTGATCCTCCAACCATGATCTTGAAGAAACAACACAAGTCGATTCGTATGAGATTCTGCTAAATGTAAAGACTGAGCAAGTACCAAGATATCGTCCAAATAAGGAAACACCACAATACCCTGTTCTCTGATTACAGACAGAAGGGCACCGAGAACCTTTGTAAAAATTCTTGGAGCTGTAGCTAGGCCAAACGGCAGAGCCACAAACTGGTAATGCTTGTCCAGAAAAGAGAATCTCAGGAACTGATAATGATCTGGATGAATCGGAATATGCAGATATGCATCCTGTAAATCTATTGTGGACATATAATGCCCTTGCTGAACAAAAGGCAAGATAGTCCTTACAGTTACCATTTTGAACGTAGGTATCCTTACATAACGATTCAATATTTTTAGATCCAGAACTGGTCTGAAGGAATTCTCCTTCTTTGGTACAATGAAGAGATTTGAATAAAACCCCATCCCCTGTTCCGGAACTGGAACTGGCATAATTACTCCAGCCAACTCTAGATCTGAAACACAATTCAGAAATGCTTGAGCTTTCACTGGATTTACTGGGACACGGGAAAGAAAAAATCTCTTTGCAGGAGGTCTCATCTTGAAACCAATTCTGTACCCTTCTGAAACAATGTTCTGAATCCAAAGATTGTGAACAGAATTGAACCAAATTTCTTTGAAAAAACGTAACCTGCCCCCTACCAGCTGAGCTGGAATGAGGGCCGCACCTTCATGTGGACTTAGAAGCAGGCTTTGCCTTTCTAGCAGGCTTGGATTTATTCCAGACTGGAGATGGTTTCCAAACTGAAACTGCTCCTGAGGATGAAGGATCAGGCTTTTGTTCTTTGTTGAAACGAAAGGAACGAAAACGATTATTAGCCCTGTTTTTACCCTTAGATTTTTTATCCTGTGATAAAAAAGTTCCTTTGCCACCAGTAACAGTTGAGATAATAGAATCCAACTGAGAACCAAATAATTTGTTACCCTGGAAAGAAATGGAAAGTAGAGTTGATTTAGAAGCCATATCAGCATTCCAAGTCTTAAGCCATAAAGCTCTTCTAGCTAAAATAGCTAGAGACATAAACCTGACATCAACTCTGATAATATCAAAAATGGCATCACAGATAAAATTATTAGCATGCTGAAGAAGAATAATAATATCATGAGAATCATGATCTGTTACTTGTTGCGCTAAGGTTTCCAACCAAAAAGTTGAAGCTGCAGCAACATCAGCCAATGATATAGCAGGTCTAAGAAGATTACCTGAACACAGATAAGCTTTTCTTAGAAAGGATTCAATTTTCCTATCTAAAGGATCCTTAAACGAAGTACCATCTGACGTAGGAATAGTAGTACGTTTAGCAAGGGTAGAAATAGCCCCATCAACTCTAGGGATTTTGTCCCAAAATTCTAATCTGTCAGACGGCACAGGATATAATTGCTTAAAACGTTTAGAAGGAGTAAATGAATTACCCAATTTATCCCATTCTTTGGAAATTACTTCAGAAATAGCATTAGGAACAGGAAAAACTTCTGGAATAACCACAGGAGATTTAAATACCTTATCTACACGTTTAGAATTAGTATCAAGAGGACCAGAATCCTCTATTTCTAAAGCAATTAGTACTTCTTTAAATAAAGAACGAATAAATTCCATTTTAAATAAATATGAAGATTTATCAGCATCAATCTCTGAGACAGAATCCTCTGAACCAGAAGAATCATCAGAATCAGAATGATGATGTTCATTTAAAAATTCATCTGTAGGGAGAGAAGTTTTAAAAGATTTTTTATGTTTACTAGAAGGAGAAATAACAGACATAGCCTTCTTGATGGATTCAGAAACAAAATCTCTTATCTTGCAATATGTAAGAGAAAAAACAACATATAAAGCAAAATTGATCAAATTCCTTAAATGACAGTTTCAGGAATGGGAAAAAATGTAAGAGAAAAAACAACATATAAAGCAAAATTGATCAAATTCCTTAAATGACAGTTTCAGGAATGGGAAAAAATGCCAAAGAACAAGCTTCTAGCAACCAGAAGCAATGAAAAATGAGACTTAAATAATGTGGAGACAAAAGCGACGCCCATATTTTTTTAGCGCCAAATAAGACGCCCACATTATTTGGCGCCTAAATGCTTTTGGCGCCAAAAATGACGCCACTTCCAGAACGCCGACATTTTTGGCGCAAAATAACGTCAAAAAATGACGCAACTTCCGGCGACACGTATGACGCCGGAAACGGAAAAGATTTTTTGCGCCAAAAAAGTCAGCGCCAAGAATGACGCAATAAAATGAAGCATTTTCAGCCCCCGCGAGCCTAACAGCCCACAGGGAAAAAAGAGTCAAATTTTTAAAGGTAAGAAAAAATGATTAATTCAAATGCATTATCCCAAATATGAAACTGACTGTCTGAAAATAAGGAATGTTGAACATTCTGAGTCAAGGCAAATAAATGTTTGAATACATATATTTAGAACTTTATAAACAAAGTGCCCAACCATAGCTTAGAGTGTCACAGAAAATAAGATTTACTTACCCCAGGACACTCATCTACATGTTTGTAGAAAGCCAAACCAGTACTGAAACGAGAATCAGCAGAGGTAATGGTATATAAATAAGAGTATATCGTCGATCTGAAAAGGGAGGTAAGAGATGAATCTCTACGACCGATAACAGAGAACCTATGAAATAGACCCCGTAGAAGGAGATCACTGCATTCAAATAGGCAATACTGTCCTCACATCCCTCTGACATTCACTGCACGCTGAGAGGAAAACCGGGCTCCAACTTGCTGCGGAGCGCATATCAACGTAGAATCTAGCACAAACTTACTTCACCACCTCCATAGGAGGCAAAGTTTGTAAAAACTGAATTGTGGGTGTGGTGAGGGGTGTATTTATAGGCATTTTGAGGTTTGGGAAACTTTGCCCCTCCTGGTAGGAATGTATATCCCATACGTCACTAGCTCATGGACTCTTGCTAATTACATGAAAGAAAAATGTTTTTGAAGAGTTATTTTACGGACAAATTTATTTGTGTCTACTATAGTTTCAAATAAATTAAAATGGCAAGCAGGGACGAAATTAAGTCCTTTGGAAAGTATATTATTATCAGTTTCAGACAGTTTCCTCTCTGTTTTTTTCCAATCGCTTGTTGTTGTTTTGTTTTTTGTTCCGGTGCCTCTTCTCCCCCTGTGTGTTTTTTTCTTCTCCCTAATGAAAAAGTCTGTCTCTCCTCGTTTTTTGATTGCTCATCTTGAATTTCAGACATAACAACTTCCTCATAAGGTTTTAATACCGATGGAATATCTTTTTCCTCTATAGTGTCCCCATCAGATGAGTCCACTTCATATTCTGTATTCGAGAAGGTTACAGTTTTCCCTTTCTTGTTAAAGCTTGTTTTCTTATTTTTGTTATAATTCCTATAATTTCTTTGTTTGGAAAACTCTGTCTGATTCCACTTATAGACTTGCTTGGAGTCATAGTCTTTTTTGTCCCTTAGCATTTTCCTAGACTTAAACTCCCACAGTTCTTTACTGAATGTTAGCATGCTTTGTTCAAATTTTTTGTCATAATTTTTGAAATCCTTATCTTGTTGATATTTTTTCAATTTCTTTTGTATATCCTTCATTTCTACTATTAACTCTGTACGTTGATCCATTTTAAAGGTTATTAGTAGATCCATAAGGGCAAATGAACATGCATCCAATATTGCATTCAATTTAATTATAAATTCTGAGTTGTTGACTATAAATGATGGAAATTTTCGAATTCGTAGGCCTCTGGGAATCCTTTTTTCATGTTTATACAGGAGAAATGCTTTTATATCAAGGTCTAATTTAATGTCCCTTTTTCTGAGAGTATCAATATCGAAAAACAGACTGTCCAGTGTATAGACAATTTTATCATATGGATCTGTTAATTCCTCTCTAAAATCTTTAAGCACATAACTTTTTAGAATCCTCCTCCATTATAGTGCTGCTCAAATCACATATTTATGTATAAAGTATCGTTGTACTGACCGTTATAGAAATGTGTAGTATAAAGTGTACCCACCTCGTCTTCAGCTGCTGTTAAATTATATAAATGTCAGAGACGGATTTTAGGTGAGGTAATAAGGTATAGTACAAATATAGGCAATACAGTTCTGTATAGTCATAGAAACATACATGTAATGTTCACATATCAGAAATGACGGCAGCTCCTAGGCAAGATGTCAGCAGAGAATCCAAACATATACAATGTATCGAGCCTTTAGGGAGCGCAGCATCTGTCTTACCTCCACCTCCATTAGTATCCACGCAGCACAATGGAGAGTGGGCGGGAAGTCCTTTCCCTATTGGCCCTGAGCCCTGTGTTGGCGTCTCACACAAGCGTGTCTGCAATACACGCTGAACAATGAAACAGCAATCCAAGGATTAGGAGAGACGCACAGACAGGCAGCAGGTAAATAAAAAAATGTCCAAACTTTATTGTAGAAAAGGATAAAAGCACATCATAAGGTCAGCGATAAAAGCAGTACATCCAACAGGTGTGTGAACAGGAGCTCCACGCAGACGCGTTTCATGCGGTTGCGCACTTGATCACTGCATACCTGGGCTCTTGTTCAGGCACCTCTATATGTAAATCCATTTAATATGTAAAACACTCACACCTGTTAGGATAATCACATGCCTATAGATACTTAACATAAATTGTATTAGCATAAGCGGAACAAGGCTGATAAAAATTAATGAGACAAAAATACATATGCAGCCTATTACCAAAATATTTGTTAGAGGGAACAACTTCATAAGGTTACAGTCTAGATGACAAATCAAACAAAATAAAGAAAGTATAGTTAGCAATATATGGTTGACAATATATGTCCATTGTTAGAAAATCTAAGTCAATTATGGAAATATTACCACACTTCAGTGAAATATGCAAATTCATTATAAAAAAAAATGAGCATATTTAAATATCCCATCACATACACAAAGCAAAAGCCAATAACTTTTAGCAGATTGTCACAGATCTGCATAACTATATGTGATGTGTTGTCATAACCTGTCTTATAACTAAATACATTTTATTTTATAAACATCTGCAGCTTATTGCTTTAGATATAGTTTGTTTCAAATATTGCAGGTATCTTTTTTAAATCTGTTACAAAAGACTAAATATATAAAGCCTAGGATCAGGTAAATAAGTCAAGGTCAAGGGCATTTAGCTCTTTTACATGCCCAGATCCTAAACTAAAAATAAAACCCACCCAAAAAATCCTTAAAAAAACTTTTAGCAGTTCTAATCCTATTGGCTGATTGAAATATTTCAGCCAATAGGAATGCAAGGAACGCCATCTTGGATGCCGTCACTTGCATTAAAGTTCCAGTTTATGGTGGCAACCGTATGAATAGGATGCTCCGCGCCGGATGTCTTCAGGATGGACCAGCTCTGCGCCAGATGGATGAAGATAGAAGATGCCGTCTGGATGAAGACTTCTTTCCGCCTGGATGAGGACTTCGCCGGTTGGATGAAGATGGAAGAGGCCGCCCGGATGAAGACTTCTTGCCGCATAGATGAGGACTTTGCCGGCTGGATGGATCCTTCAGGCGGGACTTCAATAACTGTAAGTGGATCATCCAGGGTTAGTGTTAGGTTTTTTTAAGGGTTTTTTGGATGGGTTTTATTTTTAGTTTAGGGTCTGGGCATGTAAAAGAGATAAATGCCCTTTTAAGGGCAATGCCCATACAAATGCCCTTTTCAGGGCAATGGGGAGCTTAGTTTTTTTTAGATAGTTATTTTATTTGGGGGGTTGGTTGTGGGGGTGCTGGGTTTTACTGTTGATGGTATTTGTATTGTTTTTACAGGTAAAAAAGCTGTTATCTTTGGAGCAATGCCCCACAAAAGGCCCTTTTAAGGGCCATTGGTAGTTTATTGTAGGCTAGGTTTTGTTTCTTTTTATTATTATTTTTTTATTTTGTAGTTTAGCGTTTGTTTTTTATGTAATTTAATTATTTTTATGTTTAGTAATTTTAGTGTTTATTTTTTTTGTAATGTTAGGTTTTAGTGTAAGGCAGGTTAGGTTTTATTTCATAGGTAATTTTGTATTTATTTTAACTAGGTAGTTAATAAATAGTTAATAACTATTTACTAACTAGTCTACCTAGTTAAAATAAATACAAACTTACCTGTGAAATAAAAATAAAACCTAAGCTAGCTACAATATAACTATTGCACGAGCACGTCAAAGCAGCGCTTGATTTCGGTGTGGTATGGAGCTCAATGCAACCATATCGCTCACACAAGCCTGCTTTTTTAGAACTTGTAATAGCAGCGCTATAGGGAGGTGAAATAATGTGGCGGTCTTTAAAATCTCTATAGCGCTCAAAACTCGTAATCCAGCTGAATGTTTAGAAACAAGAGGCACATTTAACCCTTTATCACATAATTGTTCATTAGTCTTCTGATGTTTGCTTTTTGTTTTAATTACCTTGTTATAATTCCTTTAACAAGTCTGTTGCCAGTGTACCTCTGTATATTAATATACAGTATATATAATCTAATATTATAGCAGTTGCTCAGGGCTGTAATAAAAGATGAGTATAGCCTAAGTATAAATACAGAAATATTGGCATCATACAACCTTTATATACTTCTTAGAAAGGATTTATAAGGGATAACCCTGAAATGGGCAAGAGGGTATTTGTCTTGAATTTATTTTGACACAAAAGTGTTTCTTTAAAGAACGAAAGTCTATGAATTGCCTCCAGATCCATGCACTCTTCTTCACTAGGAAGATACATAAATAGCAGACCTGAATAGTTTGACAAAAGCACACTTTCTAAATGAAATTGTTTTCCAGTATTGCAAGATTTATAATCAGTGTTCTATCATTTGCTTTTCCTGATCGCAAGAAGGCTGGCTTTGTGAACTGTGGAGGTGGGACATTTTTTAACTCAATAGTAGACATGTGCATGGCAAAAAAATTCGGTTCAGTTTGGATCGATTCAGATTTTTTCGAATTTCGGTTTGGATCGATACAAATTCAGAAAAATTTGAATCAATTCGGTTCGGATTTATTCTAATTCAAATAAATTCGGCTTAATTCAGTTCGTAATTTCGGTAAGTATTAGGTGGGATGTGCTGTGTATTAGACTAGTATTATGTACTGTATATTAGGTGTAACCCATAGCAGAGTGATATAACCTAATATACTGTACAATACTAGTGTAATCCATGGCCAGCCAAATCTACTGAGTAAATCCAAACTAATTTGGATTTATTCGGTAGATTTGGCACTATTTTAATTCGGAAATTTGAATCGATCCGAATCCCGAATTTACCGAATTTGGCCGAATTTCCGAATCGATCCGAAACGAATCGCACATATCTACTCAATAGAGTAGCTTTTTGATAATCTCAATAACCTAGGAGAATATGACTGTATCTACCAAGATAGCCTTGACTCTTATTGCACTTTCTTTTGCTGAGAACTTAGTGAATCTTTTACTGATCTAGCTGCTTTCAAACTGTATATTTATGTTAGAAAAAGAGAGTTATGCATGTTGTTTAACCACCTCCTAATGCCTCAAGCAGAGAGAGCTTTTTAACAGATTAAATCCGCAATACTATGAGCTTTCAGTTACAGCAGAGCCATAATTGTTACAGTGACAAAAACATAACCAACAAATACAGGGCTTCACTCTCTACTGAAATGAACCAGCATTCTGCAGAGTTTGTAACTTAGGCAATAGCTATTAAAGGGTGGGATGTTGCACACAAATGAAAGTGAGTTTTCTTTGCCATAATCTCCACAAGATTATGCAGATGACAAGCTCAAGCCTTTGATGACTAACGGGCACGGGATTAAAAAATTACTAAAAAGTATATAAAATGAAACGCAATATATCACAAATATGCCTTTTATAAGCAGTAAACCTAAACAGTGCATCAGACTCCTCATCTTCCATTACCACTACTTCTAAGCTTTCGGCCATAATGCTGCTGCTGAAAAAACAACACTCAAAAAAGCACTTACGCCACAACGATTTTGCCTCTGAAGTCTAGTGTGTATGAACATGTCCTTTTTTATGGATTGTTTATGAATCTTTTAACAATAGTCTGTTATGAAGTGACTAACATGAATTGTTTTAAGCATTTGTATGATTGTATAATTTGTACAACTGGTGCAAGTAATGTATGTATTTTTTAGTTTGATTTTATCTGTAAGTGTGAGCAAGCGGTACTATACAACTACGGAAATAGAGGGAATCCCTTCCAGCATTATACCAATATCAGAATGAGCGTAAATGAGACTGACAGTTACGCATTGACAACACACCTCGGATTACGTCACAAAGGGGGCAAGGATGGTAATATTATCCAATAGGTGGAGAGAATAGCGCTATCCGATTGTCGGACTAGTATTAAGTGGCTCTCTCTTGATGTAAAGCAGATGAAGTAGCTTACTAACTATCCTCTTCAGAAAGTTTGCACAGAGGCAAATGAAACGCGTAGAGGGCGGAGCTGTGGCGAGGTGCTGCAGACTCAAATGGAGACCTATTGCGGTTGTGGTGAACCCTGGTAGTCCGATGCAGGAGCTAGTGGATGGAACTAGACTAGCCAGAGACTGACTTCCTTTGTGTTGCTGCGGATTAGACACTACTATCTTCTGAGTGTTTTTAACTGTATTAGCTTCATTAAAGTGTTTTGCTACCTTGATGTGGGGTTGTGCCTTTTTTCTTTTGTTTGTTTCTTTGCCATAATTGGCTAGATTACAAGTAGAGTGCTAATTTAATGGGCAAAATCGCCCATTTACAGGCGCACAACAAATAACCAGCCATTACAAGGGGGCGAGCTTGCGGTAGCAATTAGTGCTCCGAAAATTAGACACAGATCAGATCTCTGGTTAATTTTCTAAAAGTGCCCCAATAAAGTTGTCTGTGTGGTTTGTAAGAAAAAAAAAAAAAAATAGCACTGAAAAGTGTCTTTACATTGTGGTCTATAGGGAGTGTGCGTTCCCAGTAAATATATATGTATATGCTGATATACATACTGTATATATTTATGTGTTAATATGTGTATATACACATATTAACACATAAATATATATGTCTATATCCATATATATTTATATTTGCTGCCCATCGCTGCACAACTTATCCATTGCGCTGCTAGTTCTCATGACGTGTCTTACAGCATAAGAACGTTGGAGCCTACGAAAGCGTTCTCTCGTGAGTGCCATGCTTCTCTGCAATAGCGTGCCCTAGTATTACTAAGTTGAGAACAATTATCGCTTTCACAAAAGTGATATTTTGTGCTCAATTTATAATTTTATAATTTTAAAATTCCAGAATCAATCGGCATACACATATATTTAATTCGTTTTTAGATGCATTTTAGATAGGACTAGTAACTGTTTAATACAGTAAATGTATAGAATCTCATTCTTATAATTCTCTTGCTCCGATGGAGATAGAAGAAATCCTCAGTATTATGGATCTTAACTTTGAACCATTCCTTAGATGTAGAAGATGTATAGCCTAGGGAATAGTATATTTAATTTTGTAAAGGATTAATACAATCCTCAGCTAGAGAACAAGCACACATACAATCAGGTATAACAGATTTAACCACCATAGAAGTTTTTCTGTAACTTTACGTGATAAAAGAAGTGAATATATAAATACAGAAATATTAGCATCTTGTATATAACAATTTATTTCTTAGGTGGGAAAACCTCCATCTTCTGGGCTTGTATGGCTGTCCCTGCAAGCTTTTTCATTATGAGAATAGGAACATACCTTATTCCCCCTTTTGTTGTAGTATATGGGCAGGAAAATGCTTACATGAATCACTGCAATCTAAGAATAAGGACCTCTATTATTTGGTAACTTAAGACTAAATTTATACCCTCCACTGGACTACTAGGGTACAAAGTCCTACTGTAGCTATTGGTGATGCACACCTCAATCTCAGACCACATTGGTTCTCAAACAGGACTAGTAAGAACCATTATTAATGTACACATGCAAATCATGCCAGTCTACAATATGTAGGAATGCTGTATGACTGAAAGGGTCTGAACATTCCCACCAATACACCAAGCATTGCCAACATAAGGACATTAAAATATACAGCTATTTCCATGACTGTTACAACTGCAGATGTATATGTTATTTTAGCTATACCATGTTTTATATTTTTCCTACTTTATTTTATTAATGTTTTATTATACATTAGACTTGTGCAGATAATCAACCTGAAAGAGGAAAATTTTTCAAATATTGCACATAGGATTAGCACTTCACCTGTTTCACAATAGCTGTTATAGCTGAAAGGTGCAACACCTGCCAGGCTCCCCTCAAAGAGCCCAATAGTAAAGTTCAGTAAACAATCATGTAGGTGGCACTCATAATAAAAGCAAAATCCTTTATTGAAGAGCAACGCTTCGGGGCTCCTGCACCTTTCTCAAGCTTGAGAAAATATTGCACTCTCTCACCCCATACAAAATAAGAGAATTCTCAAACCTGAAATGTTCGGCAATCACACTACTTACCTAGTTACCCCCTACAAAATGTTTAGGACTGAGACACGAACCCTTTCCATTATAAATTGACCCTAAAAGTGGAGCTTTTGCAATACCAATACATAAATGGTCAAGCAACCTATGTTTGACCATTTGAGATGGATTAACCAAAGAGAGATATGTGCCTAGTCACCAAGCACCAGCTAGCTCCAAATACTGAATTGCTGTTCCTGAGACTACCAAGGCATGCTTTTCATACTAAGAGAACCAGACTCCTATATGCCTATATACATTTTATTCCTTCTTTCCATTCTATGTTCTGTACCTGTAGAATTTCAATAGGATGGAGCCTTCTCCTCTCTTTGGTTTTGTGGAAGAATGATTTGTGCATTTGGCGAGTGTTGTTCACTTTCTTCATGCATTCACCAAAACAGCTTGTTGGTGCATAAGCAATATGCCTCATAGTACTTTCATCATGTTTACAGGACCTATGGAAGTTTTATGTGCATGTCTGGTCTCTGGTGGGCCTCTTGGTACCTAGGGATTCTGGTCTTGGTCCTCCTTTTCCTTAGTGGTTCAGTGGTGAGTGCCATCTTGGCCGTGTGGGAGTAAGGTTATCATGCATGTGTGCACACAGGAGTCATCTTCTTTAGGGCTCACCACAGGGATCTCTAGGAGTGACCACTGCATGAGTGCATACACTAGAATAAGACACATGACCTCTGCAGAATACCGGCAATACCAAAAAAGCAATAAGCATAGATCCCTAGTGTGAAGATATAGTCTTGCAGTTCCTCTCTGTGTAAACGCTCTCCAGTACTTCTCGTACGGAAGTAGCTTCTTTATAAACACTTAAAAGGATTTTTTTTTTCATTCTTAGAAAATTCTACAGAGACATAAAAAAAAAATACACAGAAAATGGAGTCACGCTTCTAAAAAGAAAGAATGTTTTATAGGGGCCTGTGTAATGCCATTTAGTTTATATTTTAAGTCTGTTTATATTTTTATCAAATCCCTGATCCCATGCATCCTTTTTGACCTTCAACTGAAATAGAGTTTGTTATGGCATCCAATACAGTGTTGTTTTTTACTAGTGGGAATTCAACACCTGGCCACCAGGACAAGGCAAATAACACCCCAGCAGAGCTGTTAAGTATCACTCCTTTTTCCCATAAGCACCAGTCATTCTTTGCCTTCATCATGAAGGATGTGTGAAGATGGTGTCTGAAGAAATAAGTATTTATTTAGTATTTATTTAAGTATTTATTCCTTTAATGGGTACTTTTCCCTGCAAGCAAGGATTGGGGCAATGCTGTGTTCATGTAATCCTCTTTAGTAAGAGTAATGGTGGCTATTAGCTGTTGGAGGTCGGTGAGGTGGTCCTTACTTTAACTCCAACAATGTATGCTAATTACTTACTTTTATATTTCATTAAACAAGAATTTTCAGTGGAAGGACTAGATTTGCATAAATCCGCAAATTTGGGATATTTTGACGGCTACCTGAGTTAAACAACCAGGATAAAGAATGACCATTTACTTTGTCTTATTAAGGGTCAGAGTACTGGTTAAAGACTCTGGCTTTATGGAGGTGGGGTTCGTACATTTTATCCCTCACGCTCCTATCCCTGCCATGTTAATTTTTTTGGAGCACAGTAAATCCTCATATTAGGTACTTTTATTCATGTTGTTTCTCTCGCGAGTATTCCCGTGCTTGAGAGCTTAGGGCGCAGGTTTTGGCATCTAACAGTAAAGGCTGTTTTTCCTGCTACACTCTCTCCTCCCCCTCTAGAATTTGCGACTCTAAGTCCGCTTCGCTTTTTCGGCAGGTGGCCGGTGTTCTGTTGAGAACTCCAATTCCCTGAAAACTCCAATCTGACGTCAATTCCCCCCTTGAACCCCCCAGGCGGAGGTAAAATTTATAGTGAAGATAGTTGATTACAGTGCCCATCTGGTTGTGAATCCTGTCACTCACTGAGACACGGACCAATCAGATGTATGGAATCACCGGAAGTGACATCAGATTGGAGTTTTGGATGTATTGGAGTTCTCAATAGAACACTGGTTGGACCCGCATTGCCGTTTTCACAATATTTCCTCGGCAGCATCCTGCAGCTTTCATTTCTCTACTGGGGGAGAGTTCAGTGTCTCCCTAATGGGGGGGGGGGTGCTGCCACACTCTTTTAATAGTTCTCAGGGCAGAGGAGATATAGGTTCCCGTACAGTTTGTTAGTCAGTTCTCTGACATGATGGGTACAGCCATGTTCTGTAACTCAGTGAGCGAAGCTACAGCTAAGTTTTTATCCCGATATGTACGATTGCATCATCATTGAAAATCTATGTTACTATGAGTGTTTCTTGTGTGCAAACATGTAATAGTTCAGTCAGGACTATTTGCCGTGGGGCTATTTACTTTTTCCTTGCCTTCAGGTATGATTCTTGGATTCCTGGACCTTTGTCTCACGGGTCTGTTCCAGTAAGATACCACCCCTCAGACGCTGGGCGCCTAACTGTTTTGCGTCAGTATGCGGGTTAACTAGGCTGACCATATTGCCGCTTTAAGAAGGAACACATATGAAAAATACATGTCAGGGTTCTTATGCAAAAATGTTCTTTAAACAGCCCTGAAAACAGCCCTGACATATGTATTTTTCATATGTGTCCCTTTTTAAAGTGGCAATATGGTCACCCTAGGGTTAACCCATTGTTTTCCCGCCGTGGGACAGTTTTTTGTTGGAGCACTCTTTATTATGATTTGGCGTTTCCTGCTGCGGGCATTCTACAGCGTGTTTTCTGTGATCCGTTTTGAAGGGGTGAGTGGGAGTTACTGTTAAGCTCTTTTCCCGGGACCTAGATGATCCAGAGTGAGTGCAATATGTAATCTCCTGCCTTGTCAGTTGTGCTTAGGAGGGCAGCTTTGGTCTCTAGTTAGCGTAAGTGCTTTATCCATAGGATATAGTTTAGCTAACTTTTAATATAGTGAGGATCTATATCGCATTGTGATTAAGTCAGTGTTTCAGGCCCCTTTCTGTTATTTTAATCCTAGAAAGGGATACAGTGTTATAGTACAGGGGTGGTCGCCTGCCAGAATGTTTTCAGCATCTACATCTGTACTATTTTTCTGTAGACGTTCAATGTGTTGCATTTCCACATAATTTCAGGGTAGTTCTTTGTAAGTTAGAGAGCTTTTCCTATATGAGGATGTATCTGCCTTTTTGGTTCTTTGGTGGTCTCTACAAAGAATAACAGACAAAAAGATTTTTGTAACATAGTAACATAGTAGATGAGGTTGAAAAAAGACCGAAGTCCATCAAGTTCAACCTATACAAATCTAAAATACTAACAAAAAAGCTCCAGTTAAATTTAAATAATATATTCACATTAAAAAGTGAGATTAAATAGCAACCGCAATTAGATTGTTATGAAGATAGACAGGGATTTCAGCACACTTTTTTTTTTTTTTTTTTAATATAGATGCTAAGCAAATGCCAAGCTCCGCAATTACCGGTAAGTGAAGTCTATTCTCATCCACCACAGACCAACAGGCCATTCAAGGAGACTAATCTTATTAAATAAAACACATGAACCAAATAAACAAAGGAAGCATAGATAGATTTATGCCTTAGCACAGTTAACGCTGTAAAAATGTATTATATATACATAAAACAACAGATCAGATAGATTTCTTAAAAAACGCTTAAAAATGTTTTGCTATTTTTTTTTTCCTCCTAAGATTTGTAGGAGTATTTGGATGCACCTTAACGATATATAACAAATAAATTAAAAATGGCTTTATAATTTCAATACACATGAACCAATGTATAGATTAATTTTATGCATGGATACTTTACTGATTTAATGCTTTTTTCAGGTCTTGATCCAAAAATGCCTAGTACATGTCAAAATTGAAAAGGTAACTTAATAACATTTTGTTTAGGTATATATAATATCCTAGTTGCTTGGTCACTATTGATTTATGTACTGTAGGCTCCTTTTAAAGTTAATTACTTATAAGAGGTTTCACAATATATTTTCAACTATTCCTCCATTTTACATACATGAGGGCTGTGGCTCATCTAAGGATTATAATTGGCTACTACCTACCTTTGCATCTACCTATGAGCAGCGAGAAGGAAAGTTATAACACGGCTGCTTTTTAGAATCAGCATCCGCTTTGCCCTGAGGAAACCCCTGTGATCACTGGCGGTCACACGGGGGGTGAAACGCGTGTCGGCAGTGACGTAGGAAGTGGAGGTGGACGCGCCTGAAGGACAGTTCGCTGTGGCGTTCACGCTGTTCTATACTGGTCCGATGGTGAACCCCTAAGGCTGATTCAGTCTACATAACAACGGATTTGGGAAGTTCATTCGCTGAAAGGAAAATACGGTTGTATAACAAGTTGAACTTATAACTTTAAAAACTTTGATACTTCAGTCCGGTTTTTTCTCCAGATACCGGAGGGTGCTTTTGATGCACTACTTGTTAATACGGTTCTATCTAACTGGACAAATCAAAGACTGTCTGTGGGTGTTCTAATGTACACCGCTTCAACAACTACTTGTGTGCAACCATTCATCTTGTATTATGTTTGATAGATTTTACGAGATATTGCATTAACACTATCTGCATAATATCTACTGTGAAAGACAAAACAACTTGTTTTGGGGCTGTTTTAACATAGATCCAGATACTTGCATATTCATGACACCTGATACCTCTCACCATATTGGTGGTGTCCGCTGAATACTGGAGTGTCTTTCCTCACCCCCACAGTCTTTCTTGTCTTAAAATATATCTGTAAAAGTACACGAATGTCTAAACCTTTATGCTAGCATTCAGTCAATCTGTAACTTGGGGTTGACAAACATAGATCCAGATCTACAATAACATGACACCTGATACCTCTAACTATATTGGTGGTGTCCGCTGTTACTGGAGTTGTTTCCTAACCCCTTACAGTCTAAACTGCTCCCTATCATGTGAATTGGAGATGATTATGTAATATGCCGGCAAAATTACGTATTGTGCACAATACTTAGAGCTACACTCTAATTCCACTACGTATGATTCAGCTGTTAATGTGTTCATGATGCTTGATTTAGATTACTTATACAGAAACCTGCACTGACATAGATCCTCAAGGATCACTACGGTGGCGGATTTTACGTCTAGTACGTAACCACCCTCTAGTGGAGGTGTTGTCAGTACATACCGCTCACAGTTTCAGCAATCTATCTGTTGTTGTATGTATATATAATACATTTTTACACCGTTAACTGTGCTAAGGCATAAATCTATCTACGCTTCCTTTGTTTATTTAGTTCATGTGTTTTATTTAATAAGATTAGTCTCCTTGAATGGCCTGTTGGTCTGTGGTGGATGAGAATAGACTTCACTTACCGCTAATTGCGGAGCTTGGCATTTGCTTAGCATCTATATTAAAAAAAAAAAAAGTGTGCTGAAATCCCTGTCTATCTTCATAACAATCTAATTGTGGTTGCTATTTAATCTCACTTTTTAATGTGAATATATAATTAATTTAAGGGTCTGCATACCACTATTTTTCCTTCATATAAGGTTTTCTATCACCTGAGCGTTGTTTTACAGCTCAAGGTAAAGTTATAATTCTAAGGTTTTACTAGCCTCCCTTTCCCTAACATATTTGTGTAAATTTAAATAATCCCACTAAAAGGTGACCCATTTAATACTAGCAATCATATCCATGAATTTTGATTCCAGACAGATATGTATCCAACCAATTTTTAAATGTATCTAGGGTATTGGCATTCACTACCTCCTTGGTAATGAGTTCCACAATTTTATTGCTCTTATAGTGAAAAAACGTTTCCGTTGCAGGAGATTAAATCTCCTTTCCTCTAACCTTAAATTGTGACCTCTTGTCACAAACAATTTTCTTGGAATAAACAGAGTTTCTGCCATCTCTGTATATGGGCCTTGAATATACCTGTATTTATATAAAGTAATCATGTCACATCTCAAGCGCCTTTTTTCTAGCCTCTCCTCATAGCTAAAATTCTCCATTCCCTTTATTAGCTTTGTGGCCCTTCTCTGAACTTTTTCTAGTTCTGCAATATCTTTTTTTGTGATCGGTCCCCAGAACTGCACTCCATACTCAAGGTGAGGTCTTACCAGGGATTTATATAGTGACAGAATTATGTTTTCCTCTCTTGAATCAATTTCTTCTTTTAATACATGCTAGTATCTTATTAGCCTTTGTAGCCACTGCCCTGCATTGTGCACCCATCTATAGCTTTTAATCTATTACTACTCCCAAATCCCTTTCCTCCTCTGTTTGGCTAAGTCTTGTCCCATTTAAATAATACATTGTCTGTTTTTTTTTTAGACCTAAATTGTAGAACCTTGCATTTTCCCGTATTAAATTCTCATTTTCCATTTACCTGCCCATTCTTCTAATTTTTGCAGATCCCTTTGTAACGAAAGTTAATCCTGCTCTGACCTAATGACCTTACTTAACTTAGTATCATCTGCAAAAATAGAGATGTCGCTATTTAATCCTTGCTCCAAGTCATTTATAAAAATATTAAAAAGAACAGGGTCCAGTACTGATCCCTCCACTGATTACCTTTGTCCAATCTGAGTATGATCCATTCACTACTACTCATGCTCCCTATCTTTTATCCTGTTATTTATCCATGAGCTAACATTTTCAGCTATTCCCAGTCCCTTCATTTTGTGCATTAATCTCTCATGTGGCACTGTATCAAAAGCCTTTGCAAATTCTAAGTATATCACATCAACTGATTCCCCTTTATCTATATTTTTCCTTCCTTCCTCATAGAATCTAATTAGATCTATTTCTCATAAAAACCATGCTGATTTGAACTCATAATCTTGTTTACACGAATTTGCTCATCAATATAATCCCTTGAAATATCTTCCCCACTATTGATGTCAGACTAACTGGTCTATAGCTTCATGGATCATCCCTGCTTCCCTTTTTGAAGAGTGGCACCACATCAGCTTTACGCCAATCCTGGGGTACCATGCCTGAGGATAACAAGTCTTGAAAATTAAGAGCAGAAGTTTGTCTATAACAGTGCTAAATTCCCTTAACACCCTTGGGTATATTCCATCTGGGTCTGGAGTTTTATTTACCTTAATATTATCCATTTTTTACCTGATATCCTCTAAACATAACCCAGTTAATGGTATGGGCTGGCATGTTCTAGTTTGTTCCAAAATATCATCCATTAGTCCCTCTCTTGTATATACTGAAGAAAATAAACTGGTTTAGTATGGTGTATTTGATTTTTGTACTATATTGGTGGTTGAACAGAACACAGTGCTCTATCGCGACTTTCAAATTCAATATTCTTTAATCGGCGTAGTACTGGATAGAAATGTAGTAGAATTTCACATTTTTCTTTTTTGGTACAAGATATATATATATATATATATATATATACACACACACACATACATATATATATATATATATATATATATATATATACACACACATACACATATATATATATATATATATATGCACACAGTACATATACATATATATATATATATATATATACAGTACCTATAGTAGGCGATAAGCCTGCCCAGAGGGCAGTCTATGTTTAAAAAATACAAACCTCCAATCCAAGCTACAAAAAATAAAAAAATAAAAATTACGGAAAAAAATAAACAAAGCTTTTCAAAATAAAAAAATTAAACATAAACTAATACCCCAATAAAAATAAAATATTCCCCCAAATAAAAACACCCCCTAATCTAATACTAAACTACCAATAGCCCTTAAAAGGGCATTGCCCAAAGTTAAACAGCTCTTTTACGTACATTTATTTTACCAATTACCCCCTAACAGTAAAATCCCCCACCCAACCAACCCCCCCAAAATAAAAAACCTAACCCTAAAAAAAACTAAGCTACCCATTGCCCCTAAAGGGGCATTTGTATGGGCATTGCCCTTAAAAGGGCATTCAGCTCTTTTACTGCCCTTTAAAGGGCAATCAGCTCTTTAACAGCCCATTAAATCCCTAATCTTAAAAAAAATAAGCCCTAAATAGGTACTCACCGTTCCTGAAGTCCGGCGGTTAAGATCTTCATCCAGGTGGCTCCATCATCTTCTATCTTCATCCGGAGCGAAGGCAGCGCAGAGTGGAGGTGTGGAGCAGTCTGCCCCGATGTGTGGATCCAGAGCGGTGGTGTGGCTCCACTTTATCCGATCTCTGGCATACACTGAAAATTTAATACAAGGTACCGCTTTAAATTTGGGGTAACTTGCATTCCTATTGGCTGAACTTTTGAAATCATCCAATAGGATTAGAGCTACTGAAATCCTATTTGCTGTTCAAATCAGCCAATAAGATTTCAGTAGCTCTTATCCTATTGGCTGATTTCAAAATTTTAGCCAATAGGAATAAAAGGATACCACAATAAATATGGGGTACCTTGCATTTAGGTTTACATTTTTAAATTTTTGATAATTTTTTTTTTTTTTCTGTAATGTTAGACTTTTTTATTTTTTATAATGTTAGATTCATTTTTTGTAATTTAATGTTAGAATTTTTTTATTATTATTATTTATTTATTATTATTATTAGTTATTTGCGTTGTGGGGGGTTGGCGTTTTAGGAGTTAATAGGTTAATTATGTTTATTGCGATGTGGGGGTTTGGCAGTTTATGGGGTTAATAGTTTAATTAGGTTTATTGCGATGTGGGGGGTTTGTCGGTTTAGGGGTTAATAGTATAATTAGTTGGAGTTATACGGTTTGGCGGTTTAAGGGTTACTATTGTAATTTATTTAGTTGGCATTGTGGGGGTTTAGCGGTGTAAGGGTTGGGTATTTTTTAATACTTAGTACGGGCGGTTAGGTTTTTTTTTTTATACTTCGTGCAGGTGTTTAGTTTTATTTTTTTTATACTTTGTGCAGGCCTTTTTCTTTTTTTTAATTTCTTGCGGGTGGCTGCGTTTTTTTTTTTTTATGGCTTCGTAGGCCTACGCTGCATCCATGTGGATTCTTTTGGCTGCGAGAATGCGTGCGCAACTGGCGACACTGACGCGTAAAAAATGAGATTATAGTATAGATATATATATGCACACCCAATTTAGGGCCAGATTACGAGTGGAGCGCTATAGCTTTCATTCTATTGGTCAATTTGAATTTGAACATGCAAATCAGCCAATAGGGATTCAAAAGGTAACCCTATATAAAAGGGGTACTTCACATATAAAATTCAGTGAGCGTCTGGTGCCCGCATGAAGAGGACCTCCATGTTCAAGCGCTGAAGATGAAGACCACTGCTGCCGCCTCCGCCACCAGCAAAAGCATCACCTGGATGAAAATAAGAAGATGGACCGCAGCCAGGATGAAGGACAATCCACTAATAAACAGGGGGACTGAAAGCATTTGTTTCTACTATTTATTTAAACCTGCTGCAGTCTTGAATATCTGTGTTAAGGAGAATTCAGACGATGCTGAACCCTACAGGCATTTCTCTGTTTTCAAAAAGAAAGGAGCTACTACCTCTTAGTAGTATTATAATTACCCCATTTATTTGGTTCTTAGTGCTCCTATTCTTTAGGGAAGAATTTTCCCTTTGTTTGTTCCAGAATTACAGCATTTAAAAGATTACATTGAGGAAAATCTTGCTAAAGGTTTTATTAGGTTTTCCACTTCTGCTGGTGCCGACATATTTTTTGTTGAAAAAAAAAAGATGGGGGTTTGTGACCTTGTGTTGATTACAGAGCCCTTAACAGTATAACAATTAGTAATCGCTACCCTCTACCTTTGATTCCTGAGATGTTGGACAGAATTAAAGTGGCCCAAGTCTTTACTAAGATTGATTTGATAGGGGCGTATAATTTGGTGCAAATGATGATGAATGGAAGACTACTTCAGGCACCCGTTATGGATACTTAGAATGTTTGATTATGCCCTTTGGATTTTGTAACACTCCTGCTACTTTCCAACATTTCTTAAAAGATATTTTGAAAGACTTGATTGCAAGTTTCATTGTTATCTACTTGGACGATATTTTAATCATCTCCCCATCATTGGAAATTCATGTTACTCATGTTCATTTTGTGCTTCTGAGATTATGAAAGAATTTGCTTTTTGCCAAGTTGGAGAAATTTCAATTCTCTGTATCCACAGTTAAGTATTTGGGGTATAAAATTTCTCCTAATCATAATGAGATGGATCCCAAGACTGTTTATGTAATACTTGAATGGCCAGTACCTGCTAACAAGAAGCCTGAGAAAATGTATAGTGTTTGGAAACTGTTATAGACTTGGGAATTATTATTTCAGATGATTTCAATTTTGGTACACAATGCAGCAGTGCAGCTAGTCAAATACTTGGTTGCATTGCATTGGGAGAGGTATTAGTAGCAGAAATAGCAAGGTTCTTATACCACTTAACAGATCATTAGTTAGGCCAAATCTGAAATACTGTGTACAGTTATGTAGACCATATATTCAGAAAGATCAAAATAAACTAGAAGCTGTCCAAAAGAGGGCTACTAAAATGGTACACAGTCTAAAATATAAAACATACAAAGAAAGACTCCATGACCTAAATATGTATAGTTTAGAGGATAGAAGGTAAAGAGGTGATATGATAGAAACCTTCAAATATATAAAGGGACTTAATAAAGTTGAAGCTGAAAGCATTTTCCACAAAAAATAAATGCCAAAACAAGGGGTCACAATCTAAAGTTAGAGGGTAGCAGATTCAGGAGAAACGTGAGGAAGGATTTATTTAACAGAAAGTGTGGTAGATTAATGGAATAAACTTCCAATCGAGGTAGTAAGACTGTAAAGGAATTAAAAAATGCCTGGGACATGCATAAGGCTACTCTAAGAAAAAAGGAACATGTAATATGGGAAGACTTTATGGGCCTTTTTGGTTCTTATCTACCGTCAAATTCTGTTTCTTCTTTGAGGTTTGAGCTCCTTTACTATTTTTTTTTTTTAAAAAAGCATTATTGAAGGAAACGTGTACATCAGAAATGTTCAACCATTGCAATATATATAAAATTACACTGTCATCTAGTACAAGTAACAAAGTTGAGTCATAAGCCAATGAAGAGATTACTAATATAGAGTTCTTCAGCATCTCAGAGAGGCATAAATGGCGAGTGTCTAGGTTACTCTCAGAGTCTTTGGATACTTTGTCCAATCAAAATATACTTAGGTTCTCTTCACCTCAGAGATCGGTATGCATACCTCGAGCTTGACTGAGTATATTTAGAGCATAATTCTACGTTCATTAATACATGCCATATGTTGAACACACAACAAATAAGTTCCAATCCATGAGCCAAGTCAGATAGGGAAAAAAAGAAGAAGAGTAGAGAAGAGTGGAGAGAAGCTGGGGAAGAGAAGGAAAAGAAAAGTAAGAAAAAGAGAAGAAAGTGTCTGGTCCGACTGGGACCCACAGGCACTATACTCAAACTAATTCAATCTGCATGTGAATTTACAAGTGTTTGCCAATAAAACTGGATGTTATGTTAAAGGGGAAGGCTGCCGTTCTTAAAATATGAGTATTCCTCCACCTCCAGGAGCTCTGATGTATTATGTAACCACTCCTGTAAAGTGGGGACATGAGGGGATTTCCACTTTCGGGCAATGAGTAATCTAGCTCCATTTAAGCTGTATTGTAAAAGTCGCCATTTAATTTTACATATCTTATCTGGTTTATAGTTAAGGAGGGCCGTAGCTGGAGATAACTCAAAATGTTCTCCCATGACTGATTTCAAACGGTTGACGATCTCCTCCCAGAATGAGAGCAATTTTGGGTAATGCCACCAAATGTGGGCCATGGTGCCAGGAGACCCACAACCCCTCCAACAGGACGCGTTAGAGTTGGGGTAGATACCACTGAAACAAAATCTTGTGATTAAGTTCCAAAATCCTAGGAGAGGAGGATGATTTTGAGGAGTGATAAAATATGCTATCCCATTGTTCTTTTAATATAGATATGCCTAAGTCAGATTGCCAATGTGAGTCGTATGAGGAAGGTGGGAGAGTAAGCGTCTCATCTAATAATTTTTTTGTCAGCGACAGGGACCCCTTATGTACCACGCCCCCCCGTAGCAAAGCCTTTCAAATGTTGTCAGGCGGCTCCTCAAAAGATTTTGCTTATAAGGTGTAGAACCTATGAAATGAGTTGCTCCTTTACTCTTTTTTTTTGGAGTCAGGACCGTTTTTTCTGGACATTTGATGCACAAAGGTCATTTGATTAATTTAAGACTTTGTTCACTACAAAACAGAGATTCTGGACTCTTATCGATAATGGTAGTTTGCAGTATTTGATTAAGTGGAAGAGATATGGTCCTGAGGAGAATTTATGGGAACCTGTGACCAATATTCATTCTCCAAGGGTTGTCGGCATGTTCATCTTTCGTCCTGGTCCTACTCGCGCCCTGAGGTTGAACTTAAGAAACCGCTCTGTAGATACCACTGCTTTGTTGCAGTGCGGTTGGAGCCTTGCTGTGTGAGGGAAACAGCTGCTTTGTCCACAGTTTGGAGATCTAGAGGAGTGCTTCTGTGAGGGGATCATCTGCTGCAGGAGCCAGGGCCCACACTAAGTAGCATTGGGTTAGCACATCCGGTTCCCTGGATGTGCTTCTGCCGCTTTGTGGACTTTTATCAAGGTATTGTGCACTAGTTAGCACTCCTTTTAATGCTTTTGTATGGAAATTACCTCTGGTCTTTGGTGCAAAAACTGAATTGGATGTGTTAAAAGGCCCTCTCAGACTCCCATTCAGTCCTTTGCTATGATTTAATGAAGCCCGAAGCTTACCATTTCCCGACCAGTTAAATGGACCCTGACCTTTGCAAAGTTTTTTGGATCAAGCTACCTGTTTTACACATTTGTTGGGCTGATATTCTAATTTTTGGAACTGTGCCCTGACTTAAATATCTGTATCACACACCTGGTTCCAGACTGTACCTCTGGCTTTGACTCTGGTTGTCAACAGATAATTCTACTGCGATATTGATATATACATATATATATACATACACACAAACATACACAACATAAGGTGATTTGTTTAATTAGTTTTAAGTCACATTGTTTCTTTTCTTTTTCTTTTTAAATAGGAAATATACAATTGTTGGCTACTTCCTTCACAAATTTACCAGGTAGATCTGATTTATGCTTAATGGGATATAGTAGACGTGCATTTATAAACAAGTGCCAAAAATGCCTGTGGGTAGTGGCATTTGGCTCTTTTTGAAGCCAGATTTATTAACGTGAAAGTAAAACACACAAAGATCTGTGCAAATCCAGATCTTTGTGTGTTTCACTATTAAAGGAATAAATATTGCTCCCATAGAGCTTAAAGTTCAAGCTGCAGCAGCACTGAATAAAAAGATTTTTATTATTTTTATTTTTGCCAAAAAGTTAATACAACGTTTCGGACCAACTGTCCTTAATCATGTATAAAATCACACTGACACATACAGGCTTAAAATACCCTTAACCCCTCCCATTCAATTATAATACACACCTGTGATAATCTATCTACATCAGTTAACTCCACCTAGTGTTCACACACTTCTTTTCTTAGAGGTTCTCATATAACTTCACAGTTGATTTATCATTATGTGTACACAACATAGACATTCTAAATCAAAGATACCTATACTTTTTGTTAGCTCTAAGAACTTTTTAGACTTTTTTTAAGCCTTTACCTCTTATATTAAAGGGACAGTAATCAGAAAATACTCCAATCCATTTCTCTATTCATACCTCCTGGCCACATAGTACCTAATGTATAGATCCAAAACAATTCTTTTTGCTGAAGTTTTTTCTCTTTGTTACCCCCCCTCCTGGGTCTCTCTACATGATCTATAATCTGAAATCTAATTTGACTCAGACTATGCCCAGCTGTCAAAAAATGGTGAGCCACAGGTGCATCTACATCTCCTGTTCTTATGCTACTCTTGTGTTGGTTCAACCTCTCACGCACCTTACGGGTGGTCTCTCCTACATAGCCCCACCCACATGGGCATTTGATTAGATACACAGCATATTCTGTGTTACAGGTGAAATACCCTCTAATCAAAAATTTCTTGCCTGTGCGTGGGTGGCAAAATGTAGAGCCCCGCACCATATTGTTACAGTTAGTACAATTTAGGCAGGGAAAGCAACCATTGTTTTTTTTGTCAATATACCTTTGCACTTTCATTTTACCAGGTCCTATATCTGCCCTAACAAGGGTATCCTTAAGATTTTTACCCCTCCTGTATGCAGGCATTGGTGGTACTTGAAATTCCTTCACTTTAGGGTTACATTCACTTAGTACACTCCAGTGTTTTCTTATAATACCTTGTATTTTATCACTAAGGGGAGAAAAATTACTCACAAATACCATTCTATCTGTTTGGTCCTTTTCTTTATTATTTTGTTGTTCTAACAACTTAGCCCTCGGAATGTCTAGAGCGCTATTTATGCCCTCCTGTATCATTTTAGATGGATAGCCTCTCTTTGTGAATGCATTCCCTATCTCACTAAGTCTCTCCAGTGCCAGACTCTCGTCTGATACTATGCGTCTTACACGCAGAAACTGGCTCTTTGGTAGAGATTTAGTGAGAGTGGGAGGATGTGCACTACTGTAGTGTAATAGATTGTTACAATCTGTTTCCTTTCTATACAGATCTACTGACAATGAAGTCCCAGACTTATAAACTTTGGTATCTAGAAAGTTAATGCTTTCTTCACTATGGACAAGTTTAAATTTAATGTTAAGGGTAGCGCTATTCAAATCCTTAAAGAACTGTTCCAGGGTCCCAATGTCGCCCAACCACACACCGAACACATCATCTATATAGCGCCACCATGTGGCGCCATATAGAATAAATAAAGGGTGGCTGTACACCACATGCTCTTCAAACACATTCATGAAAATGTTCGCGTATGTGGGAGCGACATTGGAACCCATGGCCGTGCCCTGAAGTTGCAGAAAATAGTCATCTTGGAATAGGAAGTAATTACACCGCAGTACAATACCTAGCAGTTCAACAATAAAATTTCTCTGCATCTCACTTATCTCTGTGCTATTGCTCAGTATTCTATTTACTGCTCCAATTCCTGCTTCATGTGTAATGGATGTGTACAAACTTACTACATCCATACTATACAGAATACCTTTTCCCTCACTCAGATCAAGACTATGTATTTTATTCAAAAAATCACCTGTATCTCTTATGTAAGAGTTAGATCCCACAAAAGGTCTCAGATATTTATCAAGGAAAATGGAGGCATTGGACAGGATTGATCCAATTCCTGCCACTATAGGGCGTCCTGGTGGAGCTACCTTGTCCTTATGGATTTTTGGTAATGTATAAAGGACAGGTGTTATTTCCTCAGTCTCCAATAGGAATTTCACCACATCCTGCCCAACGACTCCTCCTCTCTCTGCTTTAGATACACAGTTCTCTATTTCTTTCTTGATTTCAAACTTAGGGTTTTTTGATAGCAACTTATACACTTTCTCATCTGCCAATTGTGCTCTAATTTCTTGAATATAAAATTCTTTATCCAAAAGGACAGTGGCACCACCCTTGTCCGCTCTCTTAATGATAATCCCTTTATTCTCATTCAGTTTCTTTAAAGCATTCCTATCTTTTTTAGTAAAGTTCACTTTTCTGTTAACCTTAACCTCTCTACCTTTCTTTTCTAGAATCTCTATATCCCTGTCAACCAATTGTATGAAGGTTTGTACACTAGGGTTAACCTGTGATGGCGTGAAATTGCTTTTATTTCTTAAGTTTAACACAGATAAATTAAGTGTTTCAATACATGCATTATTTTTAATTGGTGGCACAATGCAATCTGAGAAAAAACTTTTCAGTTTAACTGATCTGTAAAATCTATGCAAGTCTTTACGCAGCTCAAACATGTTACATTCACCTGTGGGACAGAATGATAGTCCTTTGTTTAGCACTTGCTCTTCTTCCACGGTTAGCTGCGTCTGACTCAGATTTACAGTTATTTCCTCTGGCTGCGAGTCGTTGCCCGCTGCTTGCTGCCACTCGTCTTGGTCTTTTTTCCTGCGGTGGCGCTTCCCTCCTCTGCGGGTTTGCCCTCTCCTTCTGAGTCCCCCGAAGCCGATTCTGATGAGGAACTCTGTGTGGCCGATTGATCATTTTGCCTATTCGCCCTGCTACGCCGGTTTCTCCTTCCCCCGGAAGTGCCTCCGTATCTACTTCCGGTCCGTTCTCCAACTCGTTCCCCTTTCCAACGATACACTGTTCCGGTCTCGTAATCATGCTCATCTCGGGCAAACTTGGTTTTTTTTCTGTCTTGTATGGTACTCCTTAATTCCTGCATCTGTGTTTCCACATCGCTTATTAATTTATCCAGCTCTTGTGTGGACATTGATGTCGCCAGCTCACGCTTGTATTCTTCCATCTGTACTCTTTGTTTGCTCAGCTCCATCTGCAGAAATTCAACCGTGAGTACCATCAAATCGAAAGAGCACTTGTTCAAAATCATTTCAAATTTCTGACAGTACTCAATGTTATCCCGCAACAGGGTGGGTTGCACATTCATTCGCAGGCCTCTAGGGATCCTTTTCACTCTATGATATTCCGCTAGAGTTACTGCATGTAATTCATATGCTATTTGCTTCTTCTGTATATGTTCATAGCTTTTACTTACAACTTGACTGGGAGAGGCTCTCAAGAAATCCCTTGAGCCACAAATCAATGTAGTAATTCTTGCTGCCTCTGTGTCTGTGTATCCAAAAGTCTTTGGCTCATCTTGTTTGTCCTCCATAGTTCAGGTGCTCAGAACAGAATTGGTATAACGACAATTCCAACAGCAGGTTACTGTTCAGCACTCTGTTTTTGAGGTTATTTATCCGTGCAAGCTGCAAGGGTCCATACCAAAAAAAACAAAAATAAGTAGAAAGTTCAAGCTGCAGCAGCACTGAATAAAAAGATTTTTATTATTTTTATTTTTGCCAAAAAGTTAATACAACGTTTCGGACCAACTGTCCTTAATCATGTATAAAATCACACTGACACATACAGGCTTAAAATACCCTTAACCCCTCCCATTCAATTATAATACACACCTGTGATAATCTATCTACATCAGTTAACTCCACCTAGTGTTCACACACTTCTTTTCTTAGAGGTTCTCATATAACTTCACAGTTGATTTATCATTATGTGTACACAACATAGACATTCTAAATCAAAGATACCTATACTTTTTGTTAGCTCTAAGAACTTTTTAGACTTTTTTTAAGCCTTTACCTCTTATATTAAAGGGACAGTAATCAGAAAATACTCCAATCCATTTCTCTATTCATACCTCCTGGCCACATAGTACCTAATGTATAGATCCAAAATAATTCTTTTTGCTGAAGTTTTTTCTCTCTGTTACCCCCCCTCCTGGGTCTCTCTACATGATCTATAATCTGAAATCTAATTTGACTCAGACTATGCCCAGCTGTCAAAAAATGGTGAGCCACAGGTGCATCTACATCTCCTGTTCTTATGCTACTCTTGTGTTGGTTCAACCTCTCACGCACCTTACGGGTGGTCTCTCCTACATAGCCCCACCCACATGGGCATTTGATTAGATACACAGCATATTCTGTGTTACAGGTGAAATACCCTCTAATCAAAAATTTCTTGCCTGTGCGTGGGTGGCAAAATGTAGAGCCCCGCACCATATTGTTACAGTTAGTACAATTTAGGCAGGGAAAGCAACCATTGTTTTTTTTGTCAATATACCTTTGCACTTTCATTTTACCAGGTCCTATATCTGCCCTGGTAACCCTAAAGTAACCCTAAAGTGAAGGAATTTCAAGTACCACCAATGCCTGCATACAGGAGGGGTAAAAATCTTAAGGATACCCTTGTTAGGGCAGATATAGGCCCTGGTAAAATGAAAGTGCAAAGGTATATTGACAAAAAAAACAATGGTTGCTTTCCCTGCCTAAATTGTACTAACTGTAACAATATGGTGCGGGGCTCTACATTTTGCCACCCACGCACAGGCAAGAAATTTTTGATTAGAGGGTATTTCACCTGTAACACAGAATATGCTGTGTATCTAATCAAATGCCCATGTGGGTGGGGCTATGTAGGAGAGACCACCCGTAAGGTGCGTGAGAGGTTGAACCAACACAAGAGTAGCATAAGAACAGGAGATGCAGATGCACCTGTGGCTCACCATTTTTTGACAGCTGGGCATAGTCTGAGTCAAATTAGATTTCAGATTATAGATCATGTAGAGAGACCCAGGAGGGGGGGTAACAGAGAGAAAAAACTTCAGCAAAAAGAATTGTTTTGGATCTATACATTAGGTACTATGTGGCCAGGAGGTATGAATAGAGAAATGGATTGGAGTATTTTCTGATTACTGTCCCTTTAATATAAGAGGTAAAGGCTTAAAAAAAGTCTAAAAAGTTCTTAGAGCTAACAAAAAGTATAGGTATCTTTGATTTAGAATGTCTATGTTGTGTACACATAATGATAAATCAACTGTGAAGTTATATGAGAACCTCTAAGAAAAGAAGTGTGTGAACACTAGGTGGAGTTAACTGATGTAGATAGATTATCACAGGTGTGTATTATAATTGAATGGGAGGGGTTAAGGGTATTTTAAGCCAGTATGTGTCAGTGTGATTTTATACATGATTAAGGACAGTTGGTCCGAAACGTTGTATTAACTTTTTGGCAAAAATAAAAATAATAAAAATCTTTTTATTCAGTGCTGCTGCAGCTTGAACTTTCTACTTATTTTTGGTTTTTTTGGTATGGACCCTTGCAGCTTGCACGGATAAATAACCTCAAAAACAGAGTGCTGAACAGTAACCTGCTGTTGGAATTGTCGTTATACCAATTCTGTTCTGAGCACCTGAACTATGGAGGACAAACAAGATGAGCCAAAGACTTTTGGATACACAGACACAGAGGCAGCAAGAATTACTACATTGATTTGTGGCTCAAGGGATTTCTTGAGAGCCTCTCCCAGTCAAGTTGTAAGTAAAAGCTATGAACATATACAGAAGAAGCAAATAGCATATGAATTACATGCAGTAACTCTAGCGGAATATCATAGAGTGAAAAGGATCCCTAGAGGCCTGCGAATGAATGTGCAACCCACCCTGTTGCGGGATAACATCGAGTACTGTCAGAAATTTGAAATGATTTTGAACAAGTGCTCTTTCGATTTGATGGTACTCACGGTTGAATTTCTGCAGATGGAGCTGAGCAAACAAAGAGTACAGATGGAAGAATACAAGCGTGAGCTGGCGACATCAATGTCCACACAAGAGCTGGATAAATTAATAAGCGATGTGGAAACACAGATGCAGGAATTAAGGAGTACCATACAAGACAGAAAAAAAAACAAGTTTGCCCGAGATGAGCATGATTACGAGACCGGAACAGTGTATCGTTGGAAAGGGGAACGAGTTGGAGAACGGACCGGAAGTAGATACGGAGGCACTTCCGGGGGAAGGAGAAACCGGCGTAGCAGGGCGAATAGGCAAAATGATCAATCGGCCACACAGAGTTCCTCATCAGAATCGGCTTCGGGGGACTCAGAAGGAGAGGGCAAACCCGCAGAGGAGGGAAGCGCCACCGCAGGAAAAAAGACCAAGACGAGTGGCA
This sequence comes from Bombina bombina, assembly GCF_027579735.1. NCBI lineage: Eukaryota > Metazoa > Chordata > Amphibia > Anura > Bombinatoridae > Bombina > Bombina bombina. The sequence goes on along the minus strand of NC_069499.1, from coordinate 184,951,964 downwards.
GCAAGCAGCGGGCAACGACTCGCAGCCAGAGGAAATAACTGTAAATCTGAGTCAGACGCAGCTAACCGTGGAAGAAGAGCAAGTGCTAAACAAAGGACTATCATTCTGTCCCACAGGTGAATGTAACATGTTTGAGCTGCGTAAAGACTTGCATAGATTTTACAGATCAGTTAAACTGAAAAGTTTTTTCTCAGATTGCATTGTGCCACCAATTAAAAATAATGCATGTATTGAAACACTTAATTTATCTGTGTTAAACTTAAGAAATAAAAGCAATTTCACGCCATCACAGGTTAACCCTAGTGTACAAACCTTCATACAATTGGTTGACAGGGATATAGAGATTCTAGAAAAGAAAGGTAGAGAGGTTAAGGTTAACAGAAAAGTGAACTTTACTAAAAAAGATAGGAATGCTTTAAAGAAACTGAATGAGAATAAAGGGATTATCATTAAGAGAGCGGACAAGGGTGGTGCCACTGTCCTTTTGGATAAAGAATTTTATATTCAAGAAATTAGAGCACAATTGGCAGATGAGAAAGTGTATAAGTTGCTATCAAAAAACCCTAAGTTTGAAATCAAGAAAGAAATAGAGAACTGTGTATCTAAAGCAGAGAGAGGAGGAGTCATTGGGCAGGATGTGGTGAAATTCCTATTGGAGACTGAGGAAATAACACCTGTCCTTTATACATTACCAAAAATCCATAAGGACAAGGTAGCTCCACCAGGACACCCTATAGTGGCAGGAATTGGATCAATCCTGTCCAATGCCTCCATTTTCCTTGATAAATATCTGAGACCTTTTGTGGGATCTAACTCTTACATAAGAGATACAGGTGATTTTTTGAATAAAATACATAGTCTTGATCTGAGTGAGGGAAAAGGTATTCTGTATAGTATGGATGTAGTAAGTTTGTACACATCCATTACACATGAAGCAGGAATTGGAGCAGTAAATAGAATACTGAGCAATAGCACAGAGATAAGTGAGATGCAGAGAAATTTTATTGTTGAACTGCTAGGCACTGTACTGCGGTGTAATTACTTCCTATTCCAAGATGACTATTTTCTGCAACTTCAGGGCACGGCCATGGGTTCCAATGTCGCTCCCACATACGCGAACATTTTCATGAATGTGTTTGAAGAGCATGTGGTGTACAGCCACCCTTTATTTATTCTATATGGCGCCACATGGTGGCGCTATATAGATGATGTGTTCGGTGTGTGGTTGGGCGACATTGGGACCCTGGAACAGTTCTTTAAGGATTTGAATAGCGCTACCCTTAACATTAAATTTAAACTTGTCCATAGTGAAGAAAGCATTAACTTTCTAGATACCAAAGTTTATAAGTCTGGGACTTCATTGTCAGTAGATCTGTATAGAAAGGAAACAGATTGTAACAATCTATTACACTACAGTAGTGCACATCCTCCCACTCTCACTAAATCTCTACCAAAGAGCCAGTTTCTGCGTGTAAGACGCATAGTATCAGACGAGAGTCTGGCACTGGAGAGACTTAGTGAGATAGGGAATGCATTCACAAAGAGAGGCTATCCATCTAAAATGATACAGGAGGGCATAAATAGCGCTCTAGACATTCCGAGGGCTAAGTTGTTAGAACAACAAAATAATAAAGAAAAGGACCAAACAGATAGAATGGTATTTGTGAGTAATTTTTCTCCCCTTAGTGATAAAATACAAGGTATTATAAGAAAACACTGGAGTGTACTAAGTGAATGTAACCCTAAAGTGAAGGAATTTCAAGTACCACCAATGCCTGCATACAGGAGGGGTAAAAATCTTAAGGATACCCTTGTTAGGGCAGATATAGGACCTGGTAAAATGAAAGTGCAAAGGTATATTGACAAAAAAAACAATGGTTGCTTTCCCTGCCTAAATTGTACTAACTGTAACAATATGGTGCGGGGCTCTACATTTTGCCACCCACGCACAGGCAAGAAATTTTTGATTAGAGGGTATTTCACCTGTAACACAGAATATGCTGTGTATCTAATCAAATGCCCATGTGGGTGGGGCTATGTAGGAGAGACCACCCGTAAGGTGCGTGAGAGGTTGAACCAACACAAGAGTAGCATAAGAACAGGAGATGTAGATGCACCTGTGGCTCACCATTTTTTGACAGCTGGGCATAGTCTGAGTCAAATTAGATTTCAGATTATAGATCATGTAGAGAGACCCAGGAGGGGGGGTAACAGAGAGAAAAAACTTCAGCAAAAAGAATTGTTTTGGATCTATACATTAGGTACTATGTGGCCAGGAGGTATGAATAGAGAAATGGATTGGAGTATTTTCTGATTACTGTCCCTTTAATATAAGAGGTAAAGGCTTAAAAAAAGTCTAAAAAGTTCTTAGAGCTAACAAAAAGTATAGGTATCTTTGATTTAGAATGTCTATGTTGTGTACACATAATGATAAATCAACTGTGAAGTTATATGAGAACCTCTAAGAAAAGAAGTGTGTGAACACTAGGTGGAGTTAACTGATGTAGATAGATTATCACAGGTGTGTATTATAATTGAATGGGAGGGGTTAAGGGTATTTTAAGCCTGTATGTGTCAGTGTGATTTTATACATGATTAAGGACAGTTGGTCCGAAACGTTGTATTAACTTTTTGGCAAAAATAAAAATAATAAAAATCTTTTTATTCAGTGCTGCTGCAGCTTGAACTTTCTACTTATTTTTGGGTTTTTTGGTATGGACCCTTGCAGCTTGCACGGATAAATAACCTCAAAAACAGAGTGCTGAACAGTAACCTGCTGTTGGAGCTCCCATAGAGCTTGCTACTAGAGGCCATATTCAGCATTCAATTATAAAGCCAAAGCACATGTTTATAGAATAGTGGGAGATAGAGTACGATGATCTTCCCATAGGGTTATTCTCATGTGATTTATAGTAAAGTAATTGAAACTTTTATCTGTAATACTTTAAAAAGACACATTAAAATGCAAAATTGAATTGAACAACAAATTTACATTCTGAAAAAAAGGTGTATTTCTCAAAAAAAAAAAAAATATAAAAAAAAAATTCTAGCTAGTTATTACTGGACTACTGGTGTGCATGAAGCATACATACATATGCATTGTGCATCCTAATTTAAACACTGTGCCTACTCAGAGCCATAGTGGCATAAATTCATCAGCAAAGATGCAAACTATATGCTCACTGAGCAGGCAAAGAGTTTGAATGCATCTTTTTGCTAATGCGTGTGTAGAGAAAAAGTTCTACTTTTTAAAATTCAAATGTATTCATGTGGCTTTTTAAATTTTAAAGGGACATGGAACCCCAAGTTTTTCTATTATGATTCAGATAGAGGATACAATTTTAAACTACTTTCCAATTTACTTCTATTATCCGATTTGCTTCATTCTCTTGTTTAAATTAACATGCTCTTTCTGGATCATGAAAGTTAAATTTTTATTTTTCTGTCCTTTTAAGTTGTTTTGTTCCTTTAATGTTATGAATTATTGATTACCGCACCTTTTTCATGCAGTTAAAGGGACACTAAAATCAATTTTTTTCTTCCACGATTCAGATACAGAATGCGATTTTAAGCTTTGATAATTTTTATTTGAAAAAGCAATTATGTAAGCTTAGGAGCCGAAACCTTTTTAGTCCAGCACCTGGGTAGCGCTTGCCGATTGGTAGCCACTAATCAGCAAGCGCTATCCGGGTGCTGAACCAAAAATGGGCTGGCTTCTAAATTTACATTTCTGCTTTTTCAAATAATGATAGCAAGAGACTGAATAAAAAACAATTTATGTAAGAGTTTACCTGATAAATTAATTTCTTTCATATTGGCAAGAGTCCATGAGCTAGTGACGTATGGGATATACAATCCTACCAGGAGGTGCAAAGTTTCCCAAACCTCAAAATGCCTACAAATACACCCCTCACCACACCCACAATTCAGTTTAACGAATAGCCAAGAAGTGGGGTGATAAAGAAAGGAGCAAAAAGCATAAACAAAGGAATTGGAATAATTGTGCTTTATACAAAAAAATCATAACCACCATAAAAAGGGTGGGCCTCATGGACTCTTGCTAATATGAAAGAAATGAATTTATCAGGTAAGTTCTTACATAAATTATGTTTTCTTTCATGTAATTAGCAAGAGTCCATGAGCTAGTGACGTATGGGATAGCAATACCCAAGATGTGGAACTCCACGCAAGAGTCACTAGAGAGGGAGGAATAAAGAATAAAGACAGCCAATGCCGCTGAAAAAATTAATCCACAACCCAAATCATAAGTTTTAATCTTATAATGGAAAAGAAAAAAACTGAAATTATAAGCAGAAGAATCAAACTGAAACAGCTGCCTGAAGAACTTTTCTACCAAAAACTGCTTCTGAAGAAAAAACATCAACATGGTAGAATTTAGTAAATGTATGCAAAGAAGACCAAGTTGCTGCTTTGCAAATCTGATCAACTGAAGCTTCATTCTTAAAAGCCCAGGAAGTGGAAACTGACCTAGTAGAATGAGCTGTAATCCTCTGAATAAGCGTGACGAATCAAAAGCTTTAACCAAGATGCCAAAGAAATGGCAGAAGCTTTCTGACCTTTCCTAGAACCAGAAAAGATAACAAATGGACTAGAAGTCTTTCTGAAAACTTTAGTAGCTTCAACATAATACTTCAAAGCTCTCACCACATCCAAAGAATGTAAAGATCTTTCCAAAGAATTCTTAGGATGGGGACACAAAGAAGGGACAACAATTTCCCTACTAATGTTGTTGGAATTCACAACTTTAGGTAAGAATTTAAATGAAGTCTGAAAACTGCCTTATCCTGATGAAAAATCAGAAAAGGAGACTCACAAGAAAGAGCAGATAATTCAGAAACTCTTCTAGCAGAAGAGATGGCCAAAAGAAACAACACTTTCCAAGAAAGCAATATAATGCCCAAAGAATGCATAGGCTCAAACGGAGTAGCCTGTAAAGCCTTCAAAACCAAATTAAGACTCCAAGGAGAGATTGATTTAATGACAGGCTTGATACGAACCAAAGCCTGTACAAAACAATGAATATCAGGGAGTTTAGCAATTTTTCTGTGGAATAAAACAGAAAGAGCAGAGATTTGTCCTTTCAAGGAAATTGCAGACAAACCCTTATCCAAACCATCCTGAAGAAACTGTAAAATTCTAGGAATTCTAAAAGAATGCCAAAAGAAATTATGAGAAGAACATCATGAAATGTAAGTCTTCCAAACTCGATAATAAATCTTTCTAGAAACAGATTTCCGAGCCTGCAACATAGTATTAATCACTGAGTCAGAGAAACCTCTATGACTAAGCACTAAGCATTCAATATCCATACCTTCAAATTTAATGATTTGAGATCCTGATGGAAAAACGGACCTTGAGATAGAAGGTCTGGCCTTAATGGAAGTGGCCATGGTTGGCAACTGGACATCCGGACAAGATCCGCATACCAAAACCTGTGAGCCCATGCTGAAGCCACCAGCAGCAGAAACGATTGCTCCATGATGATCTTGGAAATCACTCTTTGAAGAAGAACTAGAACTAAATATAGGCAGGTTGATAACTCCAGGGAAGTATCAATGCATCCACTGCTTCCGCCTGAGGATCCCTGGACCTGGACAGGTACCTGGGAAGTTTCTTGTTTAGATGAGATGCCATCAGATCTATTTCTGGAAGCCCCCACATCTGAACAATTTGAAAAAACACATCTGGGTGAAGAGACCACTCTCCCGGATGTAAAGTTTGACGACTGAGATAATCCGCTTCCCAATTGTCTATACCTGGGACATGGACCGCAGAAATTAGACAGGAGCTGGATTCTGCCCAAACAAATATCCGGGATACTTCTTTCATAGCCTGAGGACTGTGAGTCCCACCCTGATGATTGACATACACCACAGTTGTGACATTGTCTGTCTGAAAACAAATAAATGGCTCTCTCTTCAATAGAGGCCAAAACTGAAGAGCTCTGAGAATCGCACGGAGTTCCAAAATATTGATTGGTAATCTCGCCTCTTGAGATTTCCAAACCCCTTGTGCTGTCAGAGATCCCCAGACAGCTCCCCAACCTGAAAGACTTGCATCTGTTGTGATCACAGTCCAGGTTGGATGAGCAAAAGAGGCCCCTTGAACTATACGATGGTGATTTAACCACCAAGTCAGAAATAGTCGAACATTGGGATTTAAGGATATTAATTATGATATCCTTGTATAATCCCTGCACCATTGGTTCAGCATACAAAGCTGAAAAGGTCTCATGTGAAAACGAGCAAAGGGGATCGCGTCCGATGCTGCAGTCATGAGACCTAAAACCTCCATGCACATAGCTACTGAAGGGAATGACTGAGACTGAAGGTTCCGACACTGCTGCAACCAATTTCAGACGTCTCTTGTCTGTTAGAGACAAAGTCATGGATACTGAATCTATTTGGAAACCTAAAAAGGTTACCCTTGTCTAAAAAATCAAATAACTTTTTGGTAAATTGATACTCCAACCATGTCTTTGAAAAAACAACACTAGTTGATTCGTGTGAGATTCTGCAGAACATAAAGACTGAGCAAGTACCAAGATATCGTCCAAATAAGGAAACACCGCAATACCCCGCTCTCTGATTACAGAAAGTAGGGCACGGAAAACCTTTGAAAAGATCCTTGGAGCTGTCGCTAGGCCAAAAGGAAGAGCAACAAATTGGTAATGCTTGTCTAGAAAAGAGAATCTCAGGAACTGATAGTTATCTGGATGAATCGGAATATGAAGATATGCATCCTGTAAGTCTATTGCGAATATATAAGGCCCTTGCTGAACAAAAGGCAGAATAGTCCTTATAGTCACCATTCTGAATGTTGGTACTCTTACATAACGATTCAAGACTTTTAGATCCAGAACTGGTCTGAATGAATTTTCTTTCTTTGGGACAATGTACAGATTTGAATAAAAAAACAGACCCTGTTCCTGAAAAGGAACTGGCACGATTACCCCAGATAATTCCAGGTCTGAAACACACTTCAGGAAAGCCTGCGCTCTCTCTGGGTTCTATGGAATGCGTGAGAGAAAGAAACTTCTCACAGGCGGTCTCTGAAACCTATTCTGTACCCCTGAGAGACAATGTTCTGAATCCAATGATTTTGGACTGAATTTATCCAAACATCCTTGAAAAATTTTAATCTGCCCCCTACCAGCTGAGCTGGAATGAAGGCCGCACCTTCATGCGGACTTAGGGGCTGGTTTAGATCTCTTAAATGGCTTGGATTTATTCCAGATTGAGGAAGGCTTCAAATTGGAGACAGATTCCTTAGGGGAAGGACTAGGTTTCTGTTCCTTATTTTGTCAAAAGGAACGAAAACGGTTAGAAGCTTTAAATTTACCCTTAGATTTTTTTATCCTGAGGCAAAAAAGCTCCCTTCCCCCCAGTGACAGTTGAAATGATAGAATCCATCTGAGAACCAAATAATTTATTACCTTGGAAAGAAAGAGATAGCAATGTCGATTTAGAAGTCATATCAGCATTCCAAGATTTAAGCCATCAAGCTCTTCTAGCTAAAATAGCTAAAGACATATATCTAACATCAATTCTGATGATATTAAAAATGGCATCACAAATGAAATTTTTAGCATGTTGAATTAATTTAACAATGCTATACACATTATGATCTGATACTTGTTGCGCTAAAGTTTCCAACCAAAAAGTTGAGGCAGCTGCAACATCAGCCAAAGAAATAGCAGGCCAAAGAAGATGGCCTGAACATAAATAAGCTTTCCTTAGATAAGATTCAAGCTTCCTATCTAAAGGATCTTTAAAGGAAGTACTATCTTCCGTAGGAATAGTAGTACGTTTAGCAAGAGTAGAGATGGCCCAATCAACTTTGGGGATCTTTTCCCAAAACTCTAATCTATCAGTAGGCAAAGGATATAATTTTTTAAACCTTGAAGGAGTAAAAGAAGTACCCAGTCTATTCCATTCCTTAGAAATCATATCTGAAATAGCATCAGGAACTTGAAAAACCTCTGGAATAACTACATGAGGGTTATAAACCGAATTTAAAAGTTTACTAGTTTTAGTATCAAGAGGACTAGTCTCCTCCATATCTAATGCAATCCACACTTCTTTTAATAAAGAACGAATATACTCCATTTTAAATAAAAGGATTTGTCAGTGTCAATATCTGAGGCAGGATACTCTGAATCAGACAGATCCTCATCAGAGATAGATAAATCAGTATGTTGTTGGTCATTCGAAAATTCATCAACTCTATGAGAAGTTTTAAAAGACCTTTTACGTTTATTAGAAGGCGGAATGGCAGACAAAGCCTTCTGAATGGAATCAGAAATAAATTCTCTTAAATTTACAGGAATATCCTAAGCATTAGACGTTGATGGACCAGCAACATGTAATGAACTACTACTAATGGAAACATTCTCTGCATGTAAAAGTTTATCATGACAACTATTACAAACCCCAGCTGGAGGAACAGTTACCACACGTTTACAACAAATGCACTTAGCTTTGGTAGAAACGATATCATGCAGCAGGATTCCAGTAGTAGATTCTGAGACAGGATCAGATTGAGACATCTAGCAGTATGTAAAAGAAAAAACAACATATAAAGCAAAATTATCAATTTCCTTATATGACCATTTCAGGAATGGGAAAAAATGCAAACAGAATAGGCCTCTGACATAGAAAAAAAGAATGAGGTCTTAAATAATGAAAACATTTTTGGCGCCAAGTATGACTCACCACAAACTGACAAAAAATTTTGGTGCCAAAAACGTCCAGAACGAAACTCGAGCGTCATAGATGACGCAACCTCGTGAAAAGACTCAGCGACAACTAAGACGCTGGAAATGACGAATGTGCGTCAACAAACGTAATTTTCGCGCCAAAAAAACATAATTTATGTAAGAACTTACCTGATAAATTCATTTCTTTCATATTAGCAAGAGTCCATGAGCTAGTGACGTATGGGATATACATTCCTACCAGGAGGGGCAAAGTTTCCCAAACCTCAAAATGCCTATAAATACACCCCTCACCACACCCACAATTCAGTTTAACGAATAGCCAAGAAGTGGGGTGATAAAAAAAGTGCGAAAGCATATAAAATAAGGAATTGGAATAGTTGTGCTTTATACAAAAAAATCATAACCACCAAAAAGGGTGGGCCTCATGGACTCTTGCTAATATGAAAGAAATGAATTTATCAGGTAAGTTCTTACATAAATTATGTTTTCTTTCATGTAATTAGCAAGAGTCCATGAGCTAGTGACGTATGGGATAATGACTACCCAAGATGTGGATCTTTCCACGCAAGAGTCACTAGAGAGGGAGGGATAAAATAAAGACAGCCAATTCCTGCTGAAAATAATCCACACCCAAAATAAAGTTTAAATGAAAACATAAGCAGAAGATTCAAACTGAAACCGCTGCCTGAAGTACTTTTCTACCAAAAACTGCTTCAGAAGAAGAAAACACATCAAAATGGTAGAATTTAGTAAAAGTATGCAAAGAGGACCAAGTTGCTGCTTTGCAAATCTGATCAACCGAAGCCTCATTCCTAAACGCCCAGGAAGTAGAAACTGACCTAGTAGAATGAGCTGTAATCCTTTGAGGCGGAGTTTTACCCGATTCGACATAAGCATGGTGAATTAAGGATTTCAACCAAGATGCCAAAGAAATGGCAGAAGCTTTCTGACCTTTTCTAGAACCGGAAAAGATGACAAATAGACTAGAAGTCTTTCGGAAAGACTTAGTAGCCTCAACATAATATTTCAAAGCTCTAACAACATCCAAAGAATGCAACGATTTCTCCTTAGAATTCTTAGGATTAGGACATAATGAAGGAACCACAATTTCTCTACTAATGTTGTTGGAATTCACAACCTTAGGTAAAAATTCAAAAGAAGTTCGCAACACCGCCTTATCCTGATGAAAAATCAGAAAAGGAGACTCACAAGAAAGAGCAGATAATTCAGAGACTCTTCTGGCAGAAGAGATGGCCAAAAGGAACAAAACTTTCCAAGAAAGTAATTTAATGTCCAATGAATGCATGGGTTCAAAAGGAGGAGCTTGAAGAGCCCTCAGAACCAAATTCAAACTCCAAGGAGGAGAAATAGACTTAATGACAGGCTTTATACGAACCAAAGCTTGTACAAAACAATGAATATCAGGAAGATTAGCAATCTTTCTGTGAAAAAGAACAGAAAGAGAAGAGATTTGTCCTTTCAAGGAACTGGCGGACAAACCTTTATCTAAACCATCCTGAAGAAACTGTAAAATTCTCGGAACTCTAAAAGAATGCCAGGAAAAATGATGAGAAAGACACCAAGAAATATGTCTTCCAGACTCTATAATATATCTCTCTAGATACAGATTTACGAGCCTGTAACATAGTATTAATCACAGAGTCAGAGAAACCTCTTTGACCAAGGATCAAGCGTTCAATCTCCATACCTTTAAATTTAAGGATTTGAGATCCTGATGGAAGAAAGGACCTTGCGACAGAAGGTCTGGTCTTAACGGAAGAGTCCACGGCTGGCAAGAGGCCATCCAGACAAGATCCGCATACCAAAACCTGTGAGGCCATGCTGGAGCTACCAGCAGAACAAACGAGCATTCCTTCAAAATCTTGGAGATTACTCTTGGAAGAAGAACTAGAGGCGGAAAGATATAGGCAGGATGATACTTCCAAGGAAGTGATAATGCATCCACTGCCTCCGCCTGAGGATCCTGGGATCTGGACAGATACCTGGGAAGTTTCTTGTTTAGATGAGAAGCCATCAGATCTATTTCTGGGAGTTCCCACATTTGAACAATCTGATGAAATACCTCTGGGTGAAGAGACCATTCGCCCGGATGCAACGTTTGGCGACTGAGATAATCCGCTTCCCAATTGTCTATACCTGGGATATGAACCGCAGAGATTAGACAGGAGCTGGATTCCGCCCAAACCAGAATTCAAGATACTTCTTTCATAGCCAGAGGACTGTGAGTCCCTCCTTGATGATTGATGTATGCCACAGTTGTGACATTGTCTGTCTGAAAACAAATGAACGACTCTCTCTTCAGAAGAGGCCAAGACTGAAGAGCTCTGAAAATTGCACAGAGTTCCAAAATATTGATCGGTAATCTCACCTCCTGAGATTCCCAAACCCCTTGTGCCGTCAGAGACCCCCACACAGCTCCCCAACCTGTAAGACTTGCATCTGTTGAGATTATAGTCCAGGTCGGAAGAACAAAAGAAGCCCCCCTGAATTAAACGATGGTGATCTGTCCACCACGTCAGAGAATGTCGGACAATCGGTTTTAAAGATATTAATTGAGATATCTTTGTGTAATCCCTGCACCATTGGTTCAGCATATAGAGCTGAAGAGGTCGCATGTGAAAACGAGCAAAGGGGATCGCGTCCGATGCAGCAGTCATAAGACCTAGAATTTCCATGCATAAGGCTACCGAAGGGAACGATTGTGACTGAAAGTTTCGACAAGCTGAAATCAATTTTAGACGTCTCTTGTCTGTCAAAGATAGAGTCATGGACACTGAATCTATCTGGAAACCTAAAAAGGTTACCCTTGTCTGAGGAATCAATGAACTTTTTAGTGAATTGATCCTCCAACCATGATCTTGAAGAAACAACACAAGTCGATTCGTATGAGATTCTGCTAAATGTGAAGACTGAGCAAGTACCAAGATATCGTCCAAATAAGGAAATACCACAATACCCTGTTCTCTGATTACAGACAGAAGGGCACCGAGAACCTTTGTAAAAATTCTTGGAGCTGTAGCTAGGCCAAACGGCAGAGCCACAAACTGGTAATGCTTGTCCAGGAAAGAGAATCTCAGGAACTGATAGTGAGCTGGATGAATCGGAATATGCAGATATGCATCCTGTAAATCTATTGTAGACATATAATGCCCTTGCTGAACAAAAGGCAAGATAGTCCTTACAGTTACCATTTTGAATGTTGGTATCCTTACATAACGATTCAATATTTTTAGATCCAGAACTGGTCTGAAGGAATTCTCCTTCTTGGGTACAATGAAGAGATTCAAATAAAACCCCAGCCCCTGTTCCAAAACTGGAACTGGCATAATTACTCCAGCCAACTCTAGATCTGAAACACATTTCAGAAATGCTTGAGCTTTCACTGGGTTTACTGGGACACGGGAAAGAAAAAATCTCTTTGCAGGAGGTCTTATCTTGAAACCAATTCTGTACCCTTCTGAAACAATGTTCTGAATCCAAAGATTGTGAACAGAATTAATCCAAATTTCTTTGAAAAAACATAATCTGCCCCCTACCAGCTGAGCTGGAATGAGGGCCGCACCTTCATGTGGACTTAGAAGCTGGCTTTGCTTTTCTAGAAGGCTTGGATTTATTCCAGACTGGAGATGGTTTCCAAACTGAAACTGCTCCTGAGGATGAAGGATCAGGCTTTTGTTCTTTGTTGAAACGAAAGGAACGAAAACGATTATTAGCCCTGTTTTTACCTTTAGATTTTTTATCCTGTGGTAAAAAAGTTCCTTTCCCACCAGTAACAGTTGAGATAATAGAATCCAACTGAGAACCAAATAATTTATTACCCTGGAAAGAAAGGGAAAGTAGAGTCGATTTAGAAGACATATCAGCATTCCAAGTTTTAAGCCATAAAGCTCTTCTAGCTAAAATAGCTAGAGACATAAACCTGACATCAACTCTGATAATATCAAAAATGGCATCACAGATAAAATTATTAGCATGTTGAAGAAGAATAATAATATTATGAGAATCATGATCTGTTACTTGTTGCGCTAAAGTTTCCAACCAAAAAGTTGAAGATGCAGCAACATCAGCCAATGATATAGCAGGTCTAAGAAGATTACCTGAACACAGATAAGCTTTTCTTAGAAAGGATTCAATTTTCCTATCTAAAGGATCCTTAAAGGAAGTACCATCTGCCGTAGGAATAGTAGTACGTTTAGCAAGGGTAGAAATAGCCCCATCAACTTTAGGGATTTTGTCCCAAAACTCTAATCTGTCGGACGGTACAGGATATAATTGCTTAAAACGTTTAGAAGGAGTAAATGAATTACCCAAATTATTCCATTCTCTGGAAATAGCACCAGGAACAGGAAAAACTTCTGGAATAACCACAGGAGATCTAAAGACCTTGTCTAAACGTTTAGATTTAGTATCAAGAGGACCAGAATCCTCAATTTCTAATGCAATTAGGACTTCTTTAAGTAAAGAACGGATAAATTCCATTTTAAATAAATATGACGATTTATCAGCATCAACCTCTGAGACAGAATCCTCTGTATCAGAAGAATCATTAGAATCAGAATGATGATGTTCATTTAAAAATTCATCTGTATAAAGAAAAGTTTTAAAAGACTTTTTATGTTTACCAGAAGGAGGAATAACAGACATAGCCTTCTTAATGGATTCAGAAACAAAATCTCTTATGTTATCAGGAACACTCTGAACATTAGATGTTGATGGAACTGCAAAAGGTAATGGTACTTTACTAAAGGAAATATTTTCTGCATTAACAAGTTTGTCATGACATTTAATACAAACAACAGCTGGAGGAACAACTACCAAAAGTTTACAGCAGATACACTTAGCTTTGGTAGTTCCAGCACCAGGCAGCGATTTTCCAGTAGTATCTTCTGACTCAGTTGCAACGTGGGACATCTTGCAATATGTAATAGAAAAAACAACATATAAAGCAAAATTGATCAAATTCCTTAAATGACAGTTTCAGGAATGGGAAAAAATGCCAGTGAACAAGCTTCTAGCAACCAGAAGCAACAAAAAATGAGACTTAAAGTGGAGACAAAATTGACGCCCACATTATTTGGCGCCTAAATGCTATTAGCGCCAAAAATGACGCCACATCCGGAACGCCGACATTTTTGGCGCGAAAAACGTCAAAAATGACGCAAATAGAAAAAAACATTTCGCGCCAAGAAAGTCCGCGCCAAGAATGACGCAATAAAATGAAGCATTTTCAGCCCCCGCGAGCCTAACAGCCCACAGGGAAAAAAGAGTCAAATTTTTAAGGTAAGATAAAAATGATATATTCAAATGCATTATCCCAAATATGAAACTGACTGTCTGAAATAAGGAAATGTTGAACATCCTGAGTCAAGGCAAATAAATGTTTGAATACATATATTTAGAACTTTATAAAAAAAGTGCCCAACCATAGCTTTAGAGTGTCACAGAAAATAAGACTTACTTACCCCAGGACACTCATCTACATGTTGTAGAAAGCCAAACCAGTACTGAAACGAAAATCAGCAGAGGTAATGGTATAAATATAAGAGTATATCGTCGATCTGAAAAGGGAGGTAAGAGATGAATCTCTACGACCGATAACAGAGAACCCATGAAATAGACCCCGTAGAAGGAGATCATTGAATTCAAACAGGCAATACTCTCCTCACATCCCTCTGACATTCACTGCACGCTGAGAGGAAAACCGGGCTCCAACCTGCTGCGGAGCGCATATCAACGTAGAATCTAGCACAAACTTATTTCACCACCTCCATAGGAGGCAAAGTTTGTAAAACTGATTTGTGGGTGTGGTGAGGGGTGTATTTATAGGCATTTTGAGGTTTGGGAAACTTTGCCCCTCCTGGTAGGAATGTATATCCCATACGTCACTAGCTCATGGACTCTTGCTAATTACATGAAAGAAAGTCTGGCGCCAAGAATGATGCAATATATTATAGCATTTTGCGCTCTTGCGAGCCTAATACAGCCCGCAATATAGAAAGAGTCAATTTGAAAACCTCAGGTAAGAATTTTTTTTTTTTTAAAGCATTTCCCAGATATGAAACTGAGTCTGCAAAAAGGAAATATACTGATAAACCTGAATCATGGCAAATATAAGTACAAACATATATTTAGAACTTTATATATAAAGTGCCAAACCATAGCTGAGAGTGTCTTAAGTAAATGAGACATACTTACCAAAAGACACCCATCCACATATAGCAGATAGCCAAACCAGTACTGAAACGAAAATCAGTAGAGGTAATGGTATATAAGAGTATATCGTCGATCTGAAAAGGGAGGTAGGAGACGAATCTCTACGACTGATAACAGAGAACCTATGAAATAGATCCCCGTTAGGAAGACCATTGTATTCAATAGGTGATACTCCCTTCACATCCCTCTGACATTCACTGTACTCAGAGGAACCGGGCTTCAACATGCTGCGGAGCGCATATCAACATAGAATTCTAGCACAAACTTACTTCACCACCTCCATAGGAGGCAAAGTTTGTAAAACTGAATTGTGGGTGTGGTGAGGGGTGTATTTGTAGGCATTTTGAGGTTTGGGAAACTTTGCCCTCCTGGTAGGATTGTATATCCCATACGTCACTAGCTCATGGACTCTTGCCAATTACATGAAAGAAATTAATAATAGGAGTAAATTAGAAAGCTGTTTAAAATTGCATTCTCTATCCCTTTAAACCACAGCTCTCTGGCTGCTTTATAAGTAGTAAAAGCAGGACAAAATGAGGAAATTCCTTTGTTATAACCATTTTGCAAACAGCTATAAACAATTCAAAATAAAACGCAAGACTACAAACATCTTTAAAACAAGTTTTATTGTTGTGACTTTCCATTTGTCTCTGTAGCCTCAAATACAAGAACTTTTTTTTTTTTGCAAAACTCTAATAAATAGCCTGCTTCAAGCATCAACAACCTTAAAAAAATCAAAGCAAGATTTTCTGATATTTGAGAAAGACTCTCAGAAGATTTAATTTACAAATAATATCAGGCATTATAATATAAACCTCCTTCATTCACACATTTAAAAAAGACATTCAAACAACCGACATGGAATCATTTCTGCAAATGTTTCCAATAATGGAATAATTGTCACATTGCAAACGTTAAATTGTCATATTGGGTAAATAAGTATATGTCTGTACATGCCTACTTAACATAAAAAAACTCCCAAATCTTGCAAAGTAATGACTGTTTTAAATGTTAATCAGCACTAAAGAAGCACATCACACAGAATATTCGTTTGAGGCCAAATACATTTTCTTACAAAATATAAATATCTGTGCCTACATAGAATCTCGTAGCAAATATATGGTTTGGTCTAAAAATTTAGATGTAGGCCATTTTTAAACTTGATTTTGATAAAAATTGTTTAAAAATAGCCTCGGGTAACTGAAAAATGACTATGATTGTGCATAACATATATATATATATAGTTTTCTTTACTGACAGCACACTTGTAACTATTCATAATGTTCCCCACATTAAAGGGACACTAAAATCATTCTATATTTGTTGCATATGAAAGAGTATCTTTAAAAAAATATTTCTGTTTTTGTTTTTAGATTTGTGTCCTGTCCAGGTGTTGGAGTTGCCCTTCTCAGCCAGTGAGCAATTAATCTTCGAGTGTCCATTGTTTACAAAGACACTTTTGCTGTTATTTTCAACAGAAATATAATTAAAGGGACAGTAAAGTCAAAATCAAACTTTCACGATTCAGAAAGAGTGTGCAATTTTAAACAACTTTCCAATTTACTTCTATGATCAAATGTGTTTTGTTCTCTTGGTATACTTTGTTAAAGAAGGAAGCCTAGATAGGCTCACAGGAGCTCAGGAGTGTGCATGTGTCTTTAGTACTCGAACAGCAAAGTTTTGCAACATTATTTGTAGCAATGTTATCCAATGTTGTAAACACTAATTCCATACTATAGCCATGTCCACACTCACACTTGCCTTGGTTTACTCTTTAACAAGAAAAACTAAGAGGAAAAAAAAGCAAATTTGATCATAGAAGTAAATTGGAAAGATTTTTAAAATTGAATAATCTCTATAAAACAAAATGGTGTAATAGAGACAAAATGGCGTCGGTACGGTTATATATATATATATATATATATATATATATATATATATATCCTTCTTTACACCATGAATATTTAATTTTGACATATATATATATATATATAGCGTATATATGTATAAAAAGGGTTAACATCTGTAATTGCGGCTCTCTCATATGCATAGTTTAACATGTATTAGTTTAATGCCACTTTAGTAAACTATCTGTGTTGTAGGACAAAACACTGGATATAGCAGTAATATTTGTTAGAACGTAGACTATTCAATATACATTTTATATAAAATTATTTATAGGAACTGCTACATTAAAACCTGCAACTGCATTCATCCAAACCTAGTGTTATGGAATTATGCTGCGCTACTAAAGTCAGGAAATGAAAACACGGCTTTAAATACACAAACCTATCAGTGCTCTGTTCATTTAACATTGGCGCATTACTTAAAAAATAAGGCAGGACAAGTTACACGCACAAGAGTGCACAGAACAGACTTGTTATAATGTTTCTGAAAAGTTGCTGAATTAGGCAGAGTATACAGAGAAGTAAAATGTGATCAGTAAAATTACCACCTCCTGAGTTATTTTGCTTCAAATTAAAGGGACAGTAAACACCTTCATACTGTACTATAAAATGTTTAATTATGCAGAGTAAAACAACATATTCATATTATACTTTCATTATTTCCCTCCCTTTTCCTGTAAATTAAAGGAACAGTGTACCCTACATTTTCCTCCCCTTTAACTCATTCCCAATATTACCTGCTTACAAGCCTAACCGTGCCCCATAATCTGTTCCTTTAACAGAAATGATAATTATACAAACAGCAAAACAATGCATAGTTTGATTAAAAAAAAATGACTGTGGCTCCTCCAAACAAGGTAAGTTGTGAGAGGAATTCTCACTCACCTAATGTATGAATTTATTGCATGGTTGGCAATTACAAGGTGTTTGCTCTCCCTTTAACTGAATTAAAAAATGGGTCAAATATATGTAATCTATCTTGTAAACAATAAAAAGCAGTAAAACTGCCCTGGAGATACACCGTCATAGCAAAATATTGTCTTTGTGAAATCCCCTTTTGTTTTACTTTATTAAAAGTGTGGGGATTATTGCTTCTTTAATACATACAAAAATACTGTAAAATAAGTGGGAGTGTAATATTTGTTGTAATGCAGCGGAATGATAAAAACACAACTTGTGAATACTACAGTAAGATAAATAAAAGCATAATGTACAAGTTTATAGCAGAGATAGTTGTTATAACTGAAGAATCAGCAGATTTTAGTTTAAAAGCTATTAAAATGTATTTAAAAGCTATTAAAATGTATTTAAAAGCTATTAAAAAGTATATAGGCTCATTGTAGACGAGCCCTAACTGTATGTGAGTGATCTTGAAGGGATAATCTAGTCAAAATTAAACTTTCATGATTCAGATACAGCAGCAATTTTAAGCAACTTTTAATTTGACTCCTAATATCAATTTTTCTTCATTCTCTTAGTATATTTATTTGAAAAAGCAATTATGCAAGCTTAGGAGCCGGCCCATTTTTGGTTCAGAACCTGGGTAGCGCTTGCTGATTGGTGTCTAAATGTAGCCAGCAAACAGCAAGCACTACCCAGGTGCTGAACCAAAAATAAGCCAGTTCCGAAACTTACATTTAAATAAAGATAGCAAGAGAACAAAGAAAAATTGATAAAAGGAGTAAATTAGAAAGTTGCTTAAAGTGAATGTAAATTTTTATGCTAAAGTGCCCATTTTTAAAAAATTTGGTTAAAAACAGGGGCATTTTAATTCATCAAAATTTACATTTCACTCATGTTGTGAAAAAAACTTACCTTTAAATCTTTACAGCAGCTCCAGCTTCCTCCGCCCGTTGCAAAGCCTCTTCCTGGGTCTAAAATGAGGCATCCGGCTTCCTCCAATCACAGCGTTGAATCAGACACGGATTCCCCCGGGGGGAAGCCGTGATTGGAGGATGGCCTATCCATCATTTCTGACATCAGACATGGCTTGCGACAACCGGAGGAAGTGGGAGCTGCTGTGAAGATTAAAAGGTAAGTATTTTTCACAAAAGGAGTGAAATGTAAATTTTGATGAATTAAAGTGCCCCTGTTTTTAATCAAATTTTTAAAAACCGGGCACTTTAGCATCAAAATTTACATTCACTTTTAAATGTCATGCTCTATCTGAATCATGAAAGTTTAATTTTGACTATACTATTCCTTTAACCAATATTTTGTTTCCCAATTGTACCTGGTAAATCTTATCTAAATTCTAGTTAAAGGGATAAGAATCCATTTTGTCCCATGATTTAGATAGATCATACAATTTTTAACAACTTTCCAATTTTCTTCTTTTATCTAAATTTGCTTTGTTTTCCTCAATGCATTACTTGGAGCTAGCTGCTAATAGGAGGGTGCACATATATGCCTTGTGGCATAGGCTTACTGGATGTGTTCAGCTAGCTCAGAGAAGTGCATTGTTTCCCATTTGACAAAGGATATCAAGAGAATGAAAACAATAAAAAAAAATACTTGGATGTGTTGCATGGCTGGGTGAGCCCTGTGATGACAAATAAAAAAAAATATAAAACATTTTTAGGTTTACTGTCCCTTTAAGGTCAATGGTTATGAAAATGGGGGCTTCTGGGGGGAAAAATATGTATAATATTAGAAAAAACATATCACTTGTTTACAATTAAGACTGGCAGTTTCGGTTTAGATTTTACAATGTGTAGGTACTTGTAGTGTCCCTTTAATATGGCTTCCAAATTTCCATATCTGGTATAACATTTTGACTTTTAAAATAAATGCAAACAAAATTAAAGTAGCTGTAATACATCTTAATTATTATTGCCTGAAACCTTTAACCAGATCTGGAAACTATTTTCCTACTAACCTGCATATAAGTTTAAATACTGAAATATATAAAGCTTTAGAACAGTACTTAATTTTTATCTTTGTAACTAATGGGCAGTGTTTAAATCTGATTAAATCATTTTGATAAAAGTAAAGTAGTTTAATACAACCAAATAAAAAGAAATGTGGCTTTCACACCTGAATATTTTAAATTAGGTGCAACTAAAAAAAACCCCTCTACTGTGAAATTGTGGACTGGAGAAATAAAATTAATGTATTTTAGCTCATATCAATAGTGTTGAAAACCCATTCAGTAAATTTCTTTAGCTTGGCTGAGGCATTCTGAGATTCCTCCTGTAAGCGCAAGTTGTCTTCTCGTAACAGCTGAATTTCGGCCTGCAGATTGGCTTTATCCTCTTTTTCCTAGAATACCAAATATATTAGTAAAGTTTAACGGTCTCATTTCTACAAGTGCATACACAAACATATATACATACACACGTATTAAAAGAAAAGGGTTACTACAATCAGAGTATCACTTAAAAGATATTTTTATTAATAGCAATATAAGGCATGTATTAAATACAGGGATTGTATACCAAACTCTGATTAAAGGAACATTAAACTTTTTTTTATGTGTAGTAAAAAAAAAAATACTTTGCAGTATACTTCCATTATTTTTTAAGTCCTATTTTACTGTAATATACCTCTGAAAAGTGTGGGCTCGCCAATTTTCCAGGGTTATGGATGCTGTCAGGTTTAAAAAACAAACAAACAAACCCCGATCTTATCTCATATTTCCTGCTAATGACGGCTAGTAACAGTTCTAAATGCTCATAATGTAAGGGCTTTAAACGCTTTAAATATATTTCACAAAGTCATTATTTTTACACTTTGGTGATTAAAGGGACAGTATGCACCAATTTTTATTTAACTGCTTGTAATAGACACTACTATAAAGAATAATATGCACAGATACTGATCTAAAAATCCAGTATAAAACCTTTAAAAAAACGTACTTAGAAGCTCTGAGTTCAGCACTGTTGATAATGTTAGGCTGGGAAAGCGGGAAGAGCAGACCACCCAGCACATGAAAAGACAGATTACACAAACAGGAGTCTGTAGACTTGAGTCTACATCTGATACTTTTGGGCTTGGTTACGAGTCTGTAACAAGGTATCATCTACAAAACATTTATGCAAAGAAAAAAACTAGTGTACAATGTATCTTTAATTTATTTCTGTCTCTAAGTTTCCTCAGCACAAGCAATTAGATAAGGAAACATAGCTTACAACCTTTATTCTCTAATAAAATATATCACACTTGATTTTGGGGGCATTTTGTGTACATTTATAAAATTAACCAGAGATCTTGTAATGGTTGGTTATTCATCCTGTGCCCGCAAACGGGGACATTTGGCAGATTGCAGCCCCGCAATAAATTAGCGCTTTACTTGTAATCTAGCCCTTAATGCTTAATTTCCCTTAAACATTTCATGAATACATTGCCAATAAATATTCCTTAATTCATGATGAGATGTCTGATCTGTAGAGGCAAAGTTTTGTGAATACATTTAATTTCTGCTTTTAGAATGTACATTTTTAGCCCTTTGGGACCTGAAACAAATATTAAATTAGCGATATCCTTGAAGTCTTGAATGATACAACCAACTGAAAGAAAGGGTTTTGTATAGTCCAAAACATAGGTACAGAGTGAGATTAACACATTTTGCATTGAAGGTTATACTTATATCTCTAAAATAATTTGTTGTACAATATTTTTCAGACTTCAAAGCCATAAAAATGATCAGTAGCATTTTATAGTTAATATGAGCTAAAACTACTTGTTTATGTGGTTGTTTTCCTTTATCTTATTCCATTTTCTCCTTCTTTATATGGCCTATTTTAATCTTCACAAAGTCCCAAAGAGGTTGTTTTCTTTCCTATGACATAGAGAGTCCAGGACGTCATTCCAATTACTAGTGGGAACCAATACCCAAGCTAGAGGGCACGGATTGAACAGGGAGGGAGAAAAAAGGCAGGAGGACCTAAACAGAAGGCACCATCGCTTGAAGAATCTTTCTCCCAAAAGAAGCCTCAGACGGGGCAAAAGTATCAAATTTGTAAAAAGTATGCAGAGATGACCATGTTGTCGCCTTGCAAATCTGTTCTATAGAAGCTTCATTTTTGAAAGCCCCAGAAGAGGACACAGCCCTAGTGAAACCTGTCGTAATTCTTTCAGGAGACTGCTGTCCAGCAGTCTCATAAGCCAAACGAATCAAACTTCTCAACCAGAGAGAGAGAGAGAAGTAGAAGTGGCCTTCTGACCCTTATGCTTTCCAGAGAAAACAACAAACAGGGCAGAAGATTGCCGAAAATCTTTAGTAGCTTGTAAGTAAAATTTAAGAGTCCACACAACATCCAAGTTATGCAAAAGGCATCCTTTTTGAGAAGAAGGATTAGGGCAAAAAGAAGGAAAAACTATTTCCTGATTAATGTTTCAATCCGACACCACCTTAGGTAGAAAACCCAATTTAGTACGAAGGAACGCCTTATCTGCATGAAAAATAAGATACAGGGAATCACACTGCAGAGCTGAAACTCTGCGAGCGGAAGAAATAGCAAGTAGAAACAAAACTTTCCAAGATAACAATCCTATATCAAAAGCATGCATCGGCTCAAACGGAGCCTGCTGCAAAACTTTAAGAACTAGATTAAGGCTCCACAGAGAAGCAACAGGTTTAAACACAGGCCTGATTCTAACCAGGGCCTGAACATCTGATAAGTTTGCCAGACGTTTGTGCAAAAGGATAGATAAAGCAGAAATCTGACCCTTCAGAATACTGACCAACTGAATTGTCACCCGGCTCCCTGAAAAAGCTTTAGATTAGCACCAATAAAGCTATTTACGCCATACCTTGTGATAAATATTGTGAGTAACAGGTTTGCAAGCCTGAAGCATAGTATCAATGACCGCTTCAAAAAAACCACGTCAAGACAGAACTAGGCATACAATCTCCAAGCAGTCAGCTTTAGAGAATCCAGGTTTGGATGGAGGAAAGGACCCTGCATTAGAAGGTCCTTCCTCAGAGGTAACCTCCAAGGAGGTAGAGAACACATCCTTACCAGATCCGCGAACCAGATCCTACAAGGCCATGCAGGAGCTATTAGGATAATCAATGCTCTCTCCTATTGATAAAAGCAATGACTCGTGGAAGGAGAGTAAACGGAGGAAACAGATATGCCAGAAAATCCAAGGAACCGCTAGAGTATCTATCAGAGCGGCCTGAGGATCTCTGGACCTTGAACCGTACATTGGAAGCTTGATGTGTTGACGAGACGCCATCAGATCCAACTCTGTGACCCCCACCTGAGGGTTATTTGAGGGGAACTTCCAGATGGAGAGCCCACTCCCCGGGATGAAAGGTCTGTCTGCTCAGAAATTCTTCCTTGTCCACTCCTGGAATGTGGATGGCAGATAGGAGACAATCGTGAGCTTCCGACCACTGCAGAATGCAAGTCACCTCCTTCATGGCCAAGGAGCTCAGAGTCCCTCCCTGGTGGTTGATGTAAGCCACTGAGGTGATGTTGTCCGACTAGAATCTGATAAGCCAGACTAAAGATAATTGAGGCCACGCTGACAGGGCATTGAAGATTGCCCTCAACTCCAAGATGTTTATGGGAAAAGAAGACTCTTCCCGAGACCACAGGCCCTAAGCCTTCAGAGAACCCCAAACAGCTCCCCAGTCTGACAGGCTGGCGTCCAAAGTCACAATCCCCCATGAAGGTCTCAGGAAGCAAGTGCCCAAGACAGATGTTCCTGTGACATCCCCCACTCTTGTTAGGGGGTCCAGATTTATTCTCTGCGATAATCGGAATGGTCTCTGGTCTATTGACAGATGCAAAGCTGCCGCAGTCGCAGATGGAATCGAGCAATAGAAATGATGTCCATGGAAACCACCATCAGACCAGTCACCTCCATGCCTTGAGTCACTGATGGACAAAAGGCAGATTGGAGAGAAAGGTAGGAAGCAATAAGTTTGGATTTTCTGATGTTCGTGGACAGAGAATCTATTAATGTCCCTAGGAAACAGATTTTTTGTATTTGGAACTAGAGAACTCTTTTCCAGATTCACCTTCCCCCCATTGAGAATGTAGAAAAGACAACAACATCTCTGTATGAGATTGTGCTAGATGAAAAGATGACGCCTGAACCAAACTGTCGTCTAGACGAGGCTCCATGGCTACTGCCAATAGCGCCCCCAGAACCCTTGTGAAGATTCTGGGAGCTGTGGCAAGGCCAAACTGAAGAGCAACAAACTGGAAAGGTTTGTTCAGAAAGGCAAACCGAAGGAATTGGAGATTCTCCTAGAGGAAGGGAACATGTAGATATGCATCCTTCAGATCTATGGTAGACATAAAATTACCTTCCTGTACTAAGGGAAGAATGGAACAAATAGTTTCCATTTTGTCTTCAGGCCTTCCTTGAATTTGAATAGAAACCTTGACCCTGTTCTTCATGGGAACTGGAACAATCACTCTCAGGGATAAGTCCTTATAAAGATTAAGAAGGTCTTTCTTTAATTGGATTGTAGAAAAAAAACTTGATAGGAGAAATCTGCCTTGGGGAGGAGAAGACCTGAATCATATACAGTATCCTAGAGAATACTTTAAAAAAAGGAACATCCAGTGCAAGCAGCTGGATTCCAACTAACAACCTTTGAGTTGCAAAGCCACAAGCTAACCACTAGGCTACATTGGCTGTTTCGTCCACAGCCCAGTTATCTGGGACTTAGCAGGATGCTTCTTGGAATACTTGTCCTTGTTCCATGGCTGTCTCCAATTCAGCAAGACCAGGAACAAAAAGGAAACAGTCCAATAGATTCAAATTTAAGAGAGACAAAAGCAAACAATATCTCAATGAAGGAGATTATTCTTAAAGGCTAGGAACAATCCTGAGACTTCAGCTGTTAAATCTTTCTCAGCCTGTTGCTCTGTCTCTGAGGTATTTTTTTTTTTTAAACATAGAAGAAAACTGAGTATAAGACATGAACCATACATGTCAGACATAACAAGTGTCTCCTCAATATGAGGTAAAAATATATAATGATATGTCAATACAAATTCATGGAAATAAAAATTGCATGAAAAAACCAAACATGTTGAAATAAGTCCCCATACATAAAAAAAAAAATACTATATATGATACGGACCTATTAAAAATCTCCTCATATGAGAGAGATTAACACATGTATGTTTGTATGCATTGGGTAAATGTAAAGCGCAGCTAATCACCCGTAAGGGTCTCAAGGCGCTGCTCATTTTCTCAACCTCGGAAGGATGAAAGGCTTAGTGGACCTCGCCGGGGATCGAACCTGCAACCCTTGGGTTGCTACAGAGTTCAGCCTTAGCATGCTGAGCTATCTGTCCGGCATGGTGTCCCTGTACCAGACAGGGTACATCATTATATATAAAATATAAGTATTATTGAGGGCACTTAATAAGCTAAGAATATTTCATGCTTAATAAAACAAAAAACTGCCACTAGATGGCAGACATTACCAGGAAATTCATAATAAATGAGCATTTTAACTCCTACAAATTCAGAGAAATAAAATGAGGATAAGCTGAGCCCAAATTCCTTAGAGACCTATAAGAGGTTATACACAATAAAATTGTAAATTCCAACACAGCTTAAAAGCCTGCAATCAAAGCCCCAGTAGTACACAAAACTATATGGGCTAGCATACACTTACAAGGAAATAAATCCCTCTTTCCATAAAAGAACAAATAGCGCAAGTCAGATCTGACAATGGAGTCTGCAAAAAAGCGCCCAAACCTGTGGCGGGAATATTAACCCCACCGCTACTGGTTTCAGTCTCCACACCAAAAAGACTGTAAATACTTAAGAGCATACAAACATTGTACAAAAGTGCCGCTTCAAAAAGAGTCCTCAGCCCACTAGAGAAAGCTAGGCTATGATGGAGACCCTCTATAAGTGGAAGTGGAGAAGAGCCCAACTGCAGCTAGTGTCAGATGTCTGACACAGCACGTCCGTACCCAGCTGAAGGCGGGAAAAAAAAGTTAACCCCCATCTTTTAAATACGCTGAAAAGACCTGGGCTCCAAAAAAATAAATTGTGTAAACCATCTATACTAGGATCATCCCAGCCTGATAGATGAAACAACAGCACGCAAATGGCATTTAAAAATGAGCCGATTCTCCATATGCATTGTAATATAATGTAGAGATATCGGGATGCCAAAACCTACTCCAATCACAATCTAAAGGATTATAAAAGTCGGCAAAGTCTAAACATGAAGTGCTCTGTCTCTTAGACCACTGTGCCCCAATTAGTAAGCACATCTAAGGACCGTGAAAACGGAACGTTCAGGGTAGGAAGCGCCATTTTAACTCTACGCAGTTAATAACTAACTACACACAAAAAGCTCCCCTACATGCCATATGCTATAAAATAGGGAGTCCGGTAACTGTATAAAACGGCTGACATATGGTACATATATGAACTACATAGTTTACACTCATGGTCCGGTTTGTAAAAAAATTAACCCACTTTGGGTACAAAACAGTAAAACACAGAGAGGTCCCTGAATATACTAGGAACTCATACTGCGATCTGTGTAAATGAACCCTTCTGTATAAAAGGGCATCCATAGTAAGGACCTATCCAAATCCTAACTAACAGGATTATTGAGACCCATATTTATCCATGAGCAACCGGCAAGCTGCAGTCTAAGACAAATGCCATTGAGGGATTTTATAGCCTTTAGCGTTTCACTTAGTCAGAGCCCCTCAATGTCCACCCACACGGAGAATTATGAACAAGTCCCTTACCCTCATAAGCCCATTCTGACAACAAGCCATGAGGGCAGGGAACCAGGACTCACGGTAGGACTCACGGTTAGAAGTCTTCTTTCTTCTATTCCAGCTTCTGGTATATCAGAGTCACCGGTTTCTGACAGGGACCCTGGATCAACTGTGGGCAGACATATAATTCTAGGTGTGACAGGGCCACCAAGCCTGACAGGGACCTGAAGAAAAAAAAGAACAGAATAACCAACCCTGGCTTTCTATAATAGGGGTAGCAATAATGTTAGAAACAAAGCAAAGACAACCTTGCTGCTTTCTAACTGCTAAAAGCCACTATTACTCTTACTCAAGAGATTGACATGGACACAGCATAACCCCAATCCTTGCTTGCAGGGAAAAGCACCCACAAAAGGATTAAATATCTTCAGACACTCCATTGACAGAGGTAAAGAGAATGACTGGGGGTTATGGGTAAGGCAGTTACACTTAACAACTTTGCTGGGGTGCTCTTTGCCTCCTCCTGCTGGCCAGGAGTTGAATATCCCACTAGCAATTGGAATGACGTTGTGGACTCTCCATGTCATAGGAAAGAAAATCCCTTTATTACACATTCACCAGTTTTGCACAACCAACATGGTTATATACTTGTCTCTGCAGAGGCTTAAATACAAGGTAATCACAGACTTTGACAGCCCCATGATTACATGACTATCAATTATCTATTGACTTGCATTTTAGCCAATTAGTGGAGTGTTGGCCACAACTCCTGGGTGTGAGCACAATGTTATCTATATGGCCCACATGAATTAACAGTCTCTTGTTGTGAAAAGCTAATAAAAACGCATGTGATAAGAGGCTGTCTGTAGTGGCTTAGAAACAGGCAGAAATGTAGAGGTTTAAATGTTATAAAGTATATTAATATAAATGTTGGTTGTGCAATGCTGGGGAATTGGTAGTAAAGGCGTTGTCTATCTTTTTAAACAATTACAATTTAGGTGTTGACTGTCCCTTTAATGTAACAAAGCTGTATTAATACTTTAATTCACATTTGAGCTTCTTTACTGTTCTTGTTCTAAAATTCATACACAGAGAGAATGAGAAATGTTACAGTGAAGCAACATTGGGATTTAGAGGATTTGTGTTCTATTTTTGTGACGAGGACTGAACTGTTTATACAAGGAATGTGCAAGAAACTGTAAAAACCTTATTTTATTTTATATTCGCTTTTTTATTCTTTAGCTCTAGTAGAATTTTTGGGATCTTGTTAATCTGTGCCAAAAGAGACAGTTTGCACTGATATTTTATTAATCACAAATCAGGCTTTGATTTTATAGAATATTTGTTTAGGACAGTAAAAACTACAAAGATGATCAAGAATGTATCTCAGTATTGAAACGGGAGATTGGAGAGTTTAAATACCCATAGACAAGTTTAAAGACTGTGATAAGAACTATATCTGAAAAGAACAGAAATTAGAGCGCTTTACATTTTTACCTCTCAATGATGTACCTAGATCTGTATAGGTAGGAAATAATTCCATGGTAAACATAGTTTAGGGATTTCAGCCTAATATTTTGGCGATGAAATATTAAAGGGAACAAGTTGGTAGTATGCCAAGGTTATACCACACAACAGTTGGTATTAAAGGGACAGTCTACTCCATAATTGTTATTGTTTACAAAGATAGATAATCCCTTTATTACCTATTCCCCAGTTTTGATAACCAACATGATTGTATTAATATACTTTTTACCTCTGTGATTACCTTGTTGAAAGCCTCTGCAGACTGCCCCTTATTTCAGATCTTTTGACAGACTTGCTGTTTAGCCTATCAGTGCCTGCTCATAAGTAGCTCCACAGGCGTGAGTGTGTGGAAAAACTGCCAAATGCTTTGAGATAATAGGAGGCCTTCAAGGGCTTAGAAATTAGCATATGAGCCTACCTAGATTTAGCTTTCAATTAAGAATAACAAAATAACAAAGCAGATTTGATGACAAAAGTGAATTGGTAAGTTGTTTAAAATTGTATGCCCTATCTGAATCATGAAAATTTAATTTTGACTAGACTGTCCCTTTAAGCAACATTATAAAAAGAAAAAAAAAATATATATATATATATAAATTATGCTTACCTGATAATTTCATTTCCATCGTGGGGAGGAGAGTCCACGGCTTCATTCATTACTTTTGGGAATTAAGAACCTGGCCACCAGGAGGAGGCAAAGACACCCCAGCCAAAGGCTTAAATACCTGCCCCTCTTCCCTCATCCTCCAGTCATTCTGCCGAGGGAACAAGGAACAGTAGGAGAAATATCAGGGTATAAATGGTGGAAAAATGAAAACTAGGTTGAACCCCCAAGGTACCGCCAAGGCATCCATCAGCTCTGCCTGGGGATCCCTGGACCGCGACCCGTATCTGGGTAGCTTGCAATTGAGTCTGGACGCCATGAGATCTATCTCCGGAGTCTCCCACTTGTGACAAATCTCCGCAAACACCTCGGGGTGGATTGCCTGCTGAAAAAATCCGCTTCCCAGTTGTCCCCACCCGGAATGTGGATCGAGCAGTTGAGGGACTCCATTCCAATATCAGAGAAACCTCCCTGATCGCTAGGGAGCTTCTCATTCCCCCGATGGTTGATGTAAGCCACCGAGGTAATGTTGTCTGCCTGGGATTTGATGAAGCTGAACAACCCCAGAAGAGGCCACGCCTTCAGAGCATTGTAGATTGCTCGAAGTTCCAGAATATTGATTGGGAGGAGAGACTCTTATCGAGACCATCTTCCCTGTGACATCATGGCACCCCAAACAGCTCCCCATCCTGCCAGACTCGCGTCCGTGGTCACATTCTCCCAGGATGGTCTCAGGAAGAATGTCCTTTGGGACAGTTGTTCCGGACGGATCCACCAAGAGAGGAAGTCCCTCGTCCGATCGTCCAGAGATATCTGTTGGGATAGGTCTGTATGATCTCCGTTCCACTGTCTTAACATGCACAACTGAAGAGGTCTGAGATGGAACCTGGCGAAGGGAATGACATTGATGCTGGACACCATGAGCCCGATCACTTCCATACTCTGAGCCACAGAGAGACTGGAGCAGGACTGAAGGGCAAGACAGGCGGACGCAATCTTCCTGCGTCTCTGATCTGTGAGAAATATTCTCATGGATATAGAATCTATTATCGTTCCCAGGAATTCCACCCTGTTGCTGGAAATCAGGGAACTCTTTCCTGAGTTTATCTTCCTACTGTGAGATTGGAGCAAAAGCAGAAGGGCCCTTGAGTGATCCTCTGCAAGGCTGAACAACGGTGTCTGGACTAGGATATCGTCCAGATAGGGCATTACAGAAATGTCTCTGGACCTGGCTACTGCAAGCAGTGCCACCAGAACCTTCGTGAAGACTCTCTGGGCCGTCGCAAAACCAAAGGGAAGGGCCACAAATTGGAAATGTTGGTCCAGAGACACAAATCTAAGTGATCCCTGTGAATTGGCACATGAAGGTAGGCATCCTTTAAGTCTATTGTCGTCATGAACTGACCCTCTTGGACTAGGGGCAGAATAGATCTGATCGTTTCCATTTTGAATGATGGAACAGCCAGAAACTTGTTTAAACATTTAAGGTCTAGAATCGGGTGGAACGTGCCCTCCTTCTTTGGGACCACGAAAAGGATTAAATAGTACCCTAAACCCCTTTCTGCTGGGGGTACTGGTACAATAACTCAGAGAGAAGAGAAATCCCTCACACAGTCTAGAAAGGCTTCTCTCTTTTCTGGTCTGGAAGACAGATTTGACAGGAGGAATCTGCCCCTGGGCGGATGAGTTCTGAACCCTATCCTGTATCCTTGGGCGACAACCTCCAGAACCCAAGGGGGTCCTGAACATCCTGCAACCAGGCCTCTGAAAAGAGAGATACTCTGCTCCCTACTTGGTCCGGAGACCGGTCGGGGGCCTCCCCTTCATGCCGACTTTGTTTCAGCTGGCTTCTTGTTCTGCTTGGACTTGTACCAAGACTGAGCTGGCTTCCAAGCACCCTTGGACTGATCCGCTTTCGTGGTGGCTACTGGCGTTGGGCCTTATCTGCACGAATGGGATGAAAAGTAGATCCCTTAGGTTTTACCTTCTTATCCTGCGGTAGGAAAGCACCCTTGCCTCCCGTCACTGTGGATATAATAGAGTCAAAACCTCCACAGAACAGGATCTTTCCCTGAAAGAGAAGGGATAACAGTCTGGACTTAGAGGTCATGTCCACAGACCACAACTTTAGCCACAAAGCCCTGCGGGCTAGTACAGAAAACCCTGAAACCTTAGCATTCAGGAGAATAATTTGCATATTGGCATCACAAATAAAAGAATTAGCTACCCTCAAGGCCATAATTCTCTCCTGTATTTCGTTGAGGGGAGTCTCCCTCTCGACCATATCAGATAGATTCGCACCAATAAGTCACAGCTCCGGCAACCGTCGCTGCCGGCTGAAAGACAAACCCTGTGTGTTGAAACATCTTCCTCAACATGTTTTCCAACTTTTTATCCATGGGCTCTTTGAACGACGAACTATCCTCAAGAGAACTCGTTGTTTGCTTGGCGAGCATAGAGATAGCTCCATTCACCTCAGGGACAGGCCCCCAAAGCTCGAGCTGAGAGTCCGGGATGGGGAACAGTTTCTTAAAGGAAGAAGAAGGGGAAAAAGAAGAACCTTATCTCTCCCATTCATTCTTAATAATATTAGCCATCTTAACAGGAACCGGGAAGGTCTGAGGTACTTTAGATGACATGGATTCCTATCCAGAAGGAACTTCCTCCGAAGAGTCTGAGTCGTCGTCGTCAGCGGATAACCTTACCGAGATATTCATAGGAGTATATGACTCCTGGGCCGGATCGCCATATTTTACCCTATGCTTGTGCTTAGCAGAACATGGTAAGGCACTAATCACCTTCGAGACCGCCGTTTGCAGTTGATCCGCAAAGTCTGGATAGACATGCCCTGGTGCACTGCATGTGTACTCGGCGATGAATGTAGGGGACGCACCTCACGGGACGGGGAGCCCTCAGAGGTGGACGGCACAGTAGTACTAAACATTCTCTTCTTTCGAGAAGCAGAGACCTTATCAAGGCAAGGGGAACATAGTTGAACAGGCGGATATACCGGAACCTCCTCACAATAAACACAGGTATTAGACTAGGTTAAAGAGGGAGTACCCTCTAACGCGTCAGAGTCCTCCATAGCTTGCGGCTTTGTTACGGACTAGTATAAAATATAAACAATGGCACCTTTATAACCTCCAATGGCCGGGGCACTCACCACCTCCTAGGACCCGGACCACAGAAACCGTTACTTCTCCTGCACCATCAGTCCAGCAAGAAAGTAGATTAGGCCGAAACCGGTCAGCAGGAATGCCTCGCAGGACCGCCCCTGCACTAGGGATAAAACGCGCCAAAACAGCCGCTCAATACTCCCGGAATGAAAAACTAAAATTCACCCATTGCCAGAGTCTCATCTTACACATATTGCAGCAATGACACAATAAACAATATTATGTATACCCCCCCCCCCCTTTTCAATAATTCCCTTACTAGGGATGTTAACATTACAGCATTACACTGTGACCCTGTCTTCTGCGTTATCATTATGTGTATAAAAATAAAACGATCTTACCAGAATCTGTGACAGTGTAGTAGCATCGCTCCTGACATAGACTTGGGTGTAGGAAGCAGGCAGCGAAACTCGTCAATGCTGATTGCTTATGGAGCTGTTAATATGAGTCGGGATGGTTTCGCAGCATCTCCGGACTCTAACTTTCACCCAAGCTCTCACTGAGAGGCTGACCGGTATACTTAAAACTCCAGTCCCATTTCAAAGATTACTACCCTCCATAAGAGGCTACTCTGAATCTTCCGACACTTCTCTGCCAACCTCCTGTAATGAAAGGCAAAGAATGAATGGGGGATGAGGGAAGTGGGGGAGGTATTTAAGCCTTTGGCTGGGGTGTCTTTGCCCCCTCTTGCTGGCCAGGTTCTTATTTCCCAAGAGTAATGAATGAAGCCGTGGACTCTCCTCCCCTTTAGATGGAAAACAAACACAAAAAAAAACTCTCTCTATGGGGACCGTTCTTTTTACCTCTGTTATTACCTTGTATCTAAGCCTCTGCAAACTGCCCCCTTATTTCAGTTCTTTTGACAGACTTGCATTTTTAGCCAATCAGTACTGACGCATAGGAGCTTCACGTACCTGAGCTCAATGTTATCTATATGATAGCCAATCAGTTAGGTGTCCCAAATAGAATATTGATGTTTAGGGACAGGATAAAGCTGGTTTAGATAGTCTAAGGGAGTTATTCACCTTTATCATATACAGATTTAAATAAGGATGATACAGAATCATCCCAACCTGAACCCTGCTTTTTTCAATGTGAATAAAAAATATAAATAATAATAATTTGTACTTTACTTGTTCCATACGAAGTGTGTATGTAACTATAGAATATGCTGTATATTGGTGAACAAAGGAATGTCAACTTGATATAACCAGTGCACTTCCCACAAGACACTGCATTCCAAATTAACACTAACACCATTACTTCTATGGGTAAAGAAAATGACATAACTCTCTAATTGAATTCATACAGAAAAAGAAGCGCACTCTCGGGAACGAACACCAGCTCAATAACTTGTTAGCTTGTTCTATGGTGATTTACCACCTGGGTGCAGCCTCTTTTAGTAAAAGTCCAAAATATGTGGCAGCAATAAGTGAATTCAAATGGTCTTTATTTGAGCACAACAAACAAAGCAGCGACGTTTCGGGAGCAACCTCCCTTTGTCAAGAATAAAACATTGTGGTAAAGAGCATCCTAATATACCTACCCCCACCAGAGGGCAGTAGAGAGACAATTTCTTAATTTACAAAAATTCTTTTTAACCCTTTCATGTTTTTCAGGTTAGCACAGGAGATTACCACATAAATACACAACAGGGATACAGATTAAAAATATTAAACAATATCTATACAAAACTAAACAATAAATATATTATCATTACAAACTTATACAATATTTACTATATACACAGCAAGGATAAGTTCTTTAGGCACAGCAATTATTATTATTATTAAAGATGGTATATTGGTTAAAGATACTGGTGAAAATGATATTGGTAACAACTATGTTTTTTATTTTTAGAATACTAGTATAGAAAATATCAAACTAGGTATTATATATTGTTACAAAAATACAGACAAATCCCAGTCTTTGTTAAGTCCAACTGGTTGCAGGGTATTCAACTCAAATATCCAAAATTTCTCCCTTTGACGAAGCATTAATTCCCTATTACCGCCTCTCCTAGGGCTGGGGACAAAATCAATCACTTGAAAACGAAGTTGATTAATGGCATGGCCTACTGAGTTAAAGTGACAGGCTATAGGAGAATTTTTATTCTGTCCCTAATGGACCTAGTAGTCTCTCCTACATAGCTCCGCCCACAAGGACATTTAATAAGATAGATGACAAATTTTGAATGGCAGGTATAGAAATTCTTAATCTGATATTTTTTACTTGAACTGGGATGGTAAAAAACAGATCCTTTAATCATGTTACCACAACATGAACATCCCAGACATGGGTAACAACCCCTATTCCTGTCAGTCAAATATCTTTGGTTATCCTTAGTCTTAGCAGATCCAATATCAGCCCTGATCAATTTCTGTTGTAAATTAAAGCCTCTTTTAAATGCAGGCATTGGATTTTCTGCAAACTCAGGGATATTAGGATAACATTTGGACAAAAGGGGCCAATGTTTCCTAATGATATCATTAACCCTGTAGCTATGACAAGTGAATTCTGACACAAAAACTATTCTCTGAGAATCACCCCCCTTAATATCCTTTCTTTTAGCCCAGCAATGCTTTTCACAGAGAAGAACTTTCCTGAAGTATATCAGTCTGATCCAGCCTAGCTAAGTCAGTCCAGCACCGAAATACCAGGCAAATCCTCTCTGAACAAACAACATGGCAACCCCAGACGATCAGTTCTCTAATCAAATTCCCCATAAACATATGACATAGTGAAAGAAGCTCACAAATCAGCTCTTAAAGGGACATTAAACCCCAAAAATTTATTTCATGATTCAGATAGAAAACACAATTTTAAACAAAATTCCAATTTACTTCTATTATCTGATTTGCTTCATTCTTTAGATATCTTTTGTTAAAGAAATAGCAATACACATGGGTGAGCCAATCACATGAGTCATCTATGTGCAGCCACCAATCAGAAGCTACTGAGCCTTTCTAGATATGCTTTTCAGGAAAGAATATCAAGAGAATGAAGCAAATTAGATAATAGAAGTAAATTAGAAAAATGCTTAAAATGGTATTCTCCATCTGAATCATGAAAGAAACAAATTGGGTTTAATGTCCCTTTAACTTGAGGGGTCACAATGTCCAAATAAGAAGAAAAAAGTGACAAAGAAGACTGAAATCAGAGAGAATGTTCTTCTCATGGAGTAAAGCTGCAGTGGGACAGATAGGAGCTGCTAATCATTTACTTTACAGCTCATACGGAAGGAATCACAAAACATGCAGAAACGCATCTGTAAGTGCAGCAACCCGAAGACAGGAACAAAATGAATGTCTAATCTTTTAAAGGTGGCTTTGTAGGGGATAAGCACAGTGTTACATGCAAGCTATAGTGCAATAATAAATGCTCCAACATATTACAGTTGTTGCAGTTTTGTGACACTTTTAAGGGGCAGTAGTCCTTTCGTTTTGAGTAAGTCTACTTACTAATCATACTTGTATATCAGAGCACACAATCTGAGTACTTCAACCTTAGCTCTTATATAGATAGCAAGAAATTATGGCAATCTATATATATATTGACCAAGATTAAAGTGAAAATAAACTTTGATGAATGAAAGTGCCCCTGCTTTTAATAGTATTTTTTAAAAATGGACTTTTATTCATCAAAGTTTACCTTCA
Organism: Bombina bombina; assembly: GCF_027579735.1. Classification (NCBI taxonomy): domain Eukaryota; kingdom Metazoa; phylum Chordata; class Amphibia; order Anura; family Bombinatoridae; genus Bombina; species Bombina bombina. The sequence goes on along the minus strand of NC_069499.1, from coordinate 184,916,452 downwards.
CTTTAAGTTCGACAAGATTTTGACAACATTATTCATTTGTTAACAGAAATTCGTCCCATTTCCTACATTTTCAGGAGAGCAAAGGAGCAGCTAAACTGCAGCTTAAAGGGATAGACAGGTCAAAAAAGAAATGTGCTCGGATGATTTCAATTTGAAATATAAGTATTCTTGCAATATACTTCCATTAGCAAAAATGCTTCTAGTAAAAGTTATTTCTGTTGCATACGCACATATCCTGTGCACCAGCATTCAAACACTACACATTCTCAGAGAGTCAGCAGTGGTATGTATTACACAGAAGCAATACACACCGCTGTCAGCTCTCTGAGAAGGTATGCTGCTTGAATACTGGTATATATTTCAAATTGAAATGCACCCATGCACATTTCAGTTTCTACCTTTCTGTCCCTTAAGTGTGAGAAAATTTGATTTTGTGCCCATTTTTCGAAACTTTTTTCCAATGACTATTGTAGAATCAAATACAACCCATGATAGATTGTAAGCCATTTATAATTATCTTGTCTATGATTATTTT